>NC_088930.1:55750000-55965000 GCF_038396675.1 Hydra vulgaris
CAAAGACAATTTATACTACTAGAAATGTTAATCAAAGGCATGTGCCTGTTAGACTAATTCCTGCACCACGTCCAAATGTCATGCGTCCTTCTAGATAAGTTCCTGTAATTCAAAGACCAATTCCTGCACCACGTCCAAATGTCATGCATCCTTCTAGACAAGTTCCTGTAATTCAAAGACCAATTCCTGCACCTAGACATAAAAATAGGATAGATGAACAAATTTTATATCGTATAAATAGCTATAACGACTTAGTAGAGATGGTTAAGCCATATATACCAGATCAGATTAAAAAAAAATTAGAAGAGACAAAATCTGAGATTAAAAAAAAAACAGAGCCAATAAAACCTCCAATAGATACTAAAAAACAAGTTGAATTTAAATTAACTCAATCAGCTATTAAGAATGTGACAAAACAATATTCAGCTAAAGGTATAAAAGGATATGATCTTGAAACTTTTATGAATTTTGCTAAAAATAGTGCAATTAAAGTACTAAATGAAAATAGAGGATCTAAAGTGAATATAGTTGTCACTTGTAAAATGGTAAAAACTAGTATTTTAACTGGAGACGATATAATTGTAACTCCTAAATTTGCATCGAATAGTACAGTTATATTAGAAGCTACAAATTTAGATGAACTTTATGAAACATCAAAGTCTAAAATTTTAGAAAATTTATTATTGTTTCAACAGGAAGGATCAAACTGGACATTTGTTTCTATTAAAAAAATAGATATAAATATTATAGAGTATAATCCACTTAAAGCTAAATCTTATATTCCACTTGATAAAAAATTAACAGCTAAAAAAGCAATCATTAATATGCAAAATGAAAATAATCAATGCTTTAAGTGGTGTATAGCTAGATTTTTAAATCCAACAGATAATCATCCTGAAAGAGTAGATAATGATCTTATAACTCAAGCTGAAAAAATAAATTGGGATAAAATAGAATTTCCAGTTTCATTAAAACAAATTGATCTATTTGAGAAAATCAATCCAGATATAAGTGTGAATGTATTTGGGTATGAAAACTTTCATGTTCATCCATTGCGATTATCACATAATAGTGGTCGAAAACATTTAATAGATTAATTTTTAATAACTGGTGATGAAACTACTCCGAATGGATCTGATGTATCTAACCATTACTGCTTGATAAATAATTTAAGTAGATTACTTTCAACGCAAACATCGAAAAAAAATGGTGCAACTCACTATAGTAGAAATTGCTTATTAGGATATAGTTCAGAAGAATATTTATCTAAGCATAAATTGTATTGTGATGCACATGATTCAGTTCGTATTGAACTTCCAAAACCAGGAACAATAATGTATTTTAAACAGCATTATAAATCGATGAGAGTACCCTTTGTAATATATGCAGACTTTGAAAGTTTTATTAAACCTATCAATACTTGTACTCCCAATCCAAATGAATCCTATACGAAGCAGTATCAAAAACATATACCAAGTTCATTCTGTTACCATATTAAATGTTATAATCAAAGTATATACAAAGATAGATTAGTAACATATACTGCAAATAGTGAAGAAGATGATATTGCTCAAATATTTATAGACTATCTACAAGAAGATATTATAAAAATTTGTAATGAAGTAGATTTTAAGAAGCCTATGATATTTACAAGTAAAAACAAGAAAGCATTTGATGCAGCAATAAAGTGTCATATTTGTGAAGAATATTTAGGAGAAGACAGAGTGCGAGATCATTGCCATTTAACTATTTAAAATACAGAGGTGCTGCTCATAAAATTTATAATTTGACATATAGGATTCCAGAGTTCTTCCCAGTACTATTTCATAACTTATCTGATTATGATGTCACTTATTCATAAAGAAGTTATCAGGAGGTAAATTAAGTTGTATACCTAACAACGAAGAAAAGTATATTAGCTTTTCTAGAGAGATTAAATTTGGAGAGTATATTGAAGAAGAAGAGGATAAGACTGTTGATATTACACAAGAGATTCGTTTCTTAGACAGTTATAGATTTATGCCATCTAGTTTAGATGTCTTATCAAAAAATCTAACAAAAGACCAATGTAAAAATATTGGAGAATTTTATAAAGGGAAACAATTAGATTTGTTAATGAAAAAAGGTGTATACCCTTATAATTGGGTTGATTCTATTGATAAATTTAATGAAGAACAACTACCTCCAAAAGAATCATTCTTTTCTAAATTAAATGATGAAGGAATTAATGATGATGCTTACGCACTTGCGCAAACTGTATGGAAGGAATATAAATGCAGATCATTTAGAGATTATCATGATTTATATAATGTTTCAGATGTACTTTTACTAGCTGATGTCTTTGAAAATTTTAGAGATGTTTGCATGAAAAATTATAGGTTAGATCCAGCTTGGTATTATACATCACCAGGATTAGCTTGGGAGGCTCCATTGAGAAAAACAAAAGTAAAGTTAGAACTGTTGAATGATTATGATATGATCCTCATGATAAAGAATGGAATAAGAGGTGGAATCAGTACGATATCAAATAGATTAGGAAAATCTAATAATAAATATATGGATAATTATGATGAAACTAAACCATCGCAATTAATCCAATATCTAGATGCTAATAATCTATATGGATGGGCTATGAGTAAACCCCTTCTTACACATGGATTTGGTTGGATGGATGAAGATGAATTGAAAAACTGGAGATCAGTTCCATGTATACTTGAAGTTGATTTAGATTATCCAGATCATCTTCATGATGAACATAATGACTATCCACTTGCTCCTGAAAGAGTCAAAGTGGATAAAGTTGAAAAACTTATACCAAACTTGAATAATAAGAAAAATTATGTGGTACATAATACCAATCTTAAATTGTATGAAAGTTTAGAATTAAATATAACAAAAATCCATAGAGGAATAAGCTTTGAAGAAAGTGCATGGTTAAGTGATTACATTGAACTGAATACTAATCTTACGACTAAAGCAACAAATGAATTTGAAAAAGATTTCTTTAAACTCATGAACAATTCAGTCTTTGGAAAAACAATGGAAAATATTGAAAAAAGAGTTGATGTAAGGTTAGTCACAAACAGAGATGAAGCTGTTAAATTAGCATCAAGACCAAACTATGAAAGTAGGACAATATTTGATGAAAATTTAATAGCGATTCACATGAAGAGAACCAAATTAAAGTATAAGAAGAATTTGTAGGATTAAGATCCAAATTATATTCATACAAGATTCATGAAAAAGAAAGCTAAAGATGTAAAGGTGTAAAGAGAAATGTTGTTAAGAACTATATAACACACGATGATTATAAAGATTGTTTACTTAATAGAAAAGAGCACATTAGGAAAATGAATATTATAAGATCACATGCACATGAAGTTTATACAGAAGAGATTAATAAAGTAGCATTAAGTGCAGAAGATGATAAAAGAGTCGTATTAGAAGATGGAATACATACATTAGCATATGGACACTATATATTAGGAAACAAGACAACAGAACAAGATGCAGAACAGGAACCAGTAGAATAGGAAACAGTAGAATGTGAAGAAGATAAAAAATTAAATATACTATGAATCGAAATTGTGGTTAGATTAATACTTGAAATAATAAATTAAATTGTGGTTAGATTAATGCTTAAAATAATAAATTAAGTTGTGGTTAGATTAATGGTTGAAATAATAAATTAAATTGTGGTTGAATTATTGGTTGAAATTGTTGTTGAAATTGTGGTTATATTAATGGTTAAAATAATAATTAAATTGCAGGTAGATTAATGGTTAAAATTATTGTTAAAATTGTGGATGAATTAATGGTTAAAATTGATGTTGAAATTGTGGATGAATTAATGGTTAAAAACGGCATGGCCCCGAACTCTCAATATATACTACTGTGCAATTTGTTGACTTAATGTCCCGTAATGTCCTTTAATTTGTAATTTGCAAGAAGTATTGACTACCTTGTCACCCTTTTTAATGGCTTCTTTTCTTTTTTCCATATTTCTTTTTACCATTTTTTGAGCTAAAGGAAAACGCCATAATGGGAGTACTTTGTAAATTTTTTTAACAACACATCAACAACACGTAGTCAACCATATTAAAGTGTCTAAAAATTCACAAGTTTCATGCGAACTTAATTTCATGACCAATTTAATGGTTTTTTCTTTTTCTATAACATATGTTCCATTGTTTTTGAGATAACGTTTAGATACAATTTCAGTTGGAGAATAATCTTGTAATGATATAATTTCTTTTTCTACCATAGATGAAAAACCTCCTACTTGATCTTGATACTCTGGTTTCATGGTAATTTGACAATGGACTAAAGCACTAGTTGAGAATCCGTTTAAATTTACACGATGATATTTTCGAATCACATCGTCTAAAGTAATACATTTCAAATCAAAAGAATATTTCATGTGAAAAGGTAAAGGTTTTAATTAAGCTCCTCCGTATTGTCTATTTTCGTCCATAACAATTAAACATCCTCTTAATACAATGTTTAATTCGAGTTCTTTTATTTTAGGTTCAAAGTAATCTGTATCATGGCGTATTTTTGTGTACCGTTGGTCGACATGCCTCCTCGATTACTCTTTTCAATCATTTTTTGATGTTCGTTGGTCGGAGGAAATTGAATAGGAAATAAACTGATTGCAGAATTTAATTTGCTTGTATAACTAAAAATGCTAACATGATTAAGAATATGAAATTTTGTAAATTCAAATGTTCTTTTATCAAAGTCAATCATAACAGAACCTAATACTACTGTGTCGAGCACAGTATAAATATGCAATAAGGGTTTTAAAGTTTTTAAATTTAAAAATTTTCACAATTTTTGAACGCCTTCATAAGCTTCTTTAATTTTTTTAATTTCTTCTTGCACATTTTTAGACTTCATTAAATTGTTTTGAGCAAAAAATTCAATAGGTGGAAATGTTTTATATTCAATGTTTAATAGTTCGTCTGTTATTTGTAAGTAAGGAAATAATGTTTTTTTGATAAAACAGTTTTTAAACTCATGATTGTTGGTTAAATGATTAATTTCAGTATGAAAAGGTCGTAAATAATGAAACATGGTGTTGACAATTTGATTTTGAGCTTTTTGAGATAACATACTACTGGCTTGCTCTAAGAAACAATTTAAAATTTTTAAGCTATCCACAATTTTAATATGTTTACCAACGCAGATAATATTCACTTTGCTCACATTTTTAGATATAACAAAAACATCTTCCATGCTGCCATATTTTATAAAAGCGTTAAAAGGTGTTGTTTCAGATTCAGACAAATGACCGTATAACGGAATATCCAAATTTTTTTAAAACCTTCTACAATTATAATACAATTATCAAAAGAAGCGTTGTGAGCAAAAATAGGACAAGATAAATCTTGACTACATCTGCCTAAATTTTTGTTGCAATAATCATGAGCTAATCCATAAACTTGTCCTGAAAAATGATCGTGTTCAATAACTAGATAATCTTCAAAAGAGTTGAGAAAAAAATTACATTTATTTAAAACTTTTTCTCTACTTTTTTCATCTTTAATAAAATCGGATAAACTAAATTTTTTTTCCAAATTATTTATTAAAAGAAATCAAAATGCAATGATACCATAATTTGTAGACAGGTTGCTTCAATTTTCTCATAAGAAACAAAAAAAATAGGTTATCTGTATTTTGACTGCCTACTTCGTTGATACATTTGCGAAAGATTTTGATTAAAAAGTAGGGATCGTTTAACAATTCAACATTGTCTTGATCAAAATATATTTCGAGTTGTTGATCGGTCATGATAAGGAAAGCAAATTGTTTCATATAATCTACAAGTTCTCCACTGGTTATTCTGACATAATCACTTAACAAACCGTTGGTGGCAGGTAGGTATTCAAATTTTTCCCAACATTTACAGCAAATGTAAAACAAACTTGATACTTGAAATAAATCTTGTTTTATTTTTTCCGCATCATTGTTGATTAAATAATTTTGAAGATTCAAAGGTAACATGAACAATTCTAAACGACCAACTCTTTGAAACATAATATTAATAACTTGAATTCGTTTGCCGTTATAAATACGAAATTCGTTATGATTCAATCTTTATGTTTCTTGAGGAGTCATGCGAGAAAATTTATTTATATAAATATCAGATTGACGTATTTTATCTGCAGGATATCTACAAATAGAACATAAAGGATTTTCTTCTTGCCATATTAAATTTCTTTCTTCAGATGATATATTTAAATTTTGAAAACGCGGTAAACATATTTCATAAGCAAATCGAACCAAAGTATCAGCTAAAGCATTAAATCGTAAACTCGTAATTCCGTTTTTAATTTTTCATTATTTTCACGAGTCGATTTTAACTTTTCCCACAATATGCGTCTGCGTGTTTTGTGAAGTAAAGAAACTCCTGGTTGAAAATAGGGAGGTAGACACGTTAAACGATTTTTTTCTAAACTTTCAATAGTATTTTCATAATAAAAAATCCATTGAGTGATCACGTGTCCTTGTTCATCCAAACCAAAACATTCTCTTGCTAATGTTTCATGAATGCATTGAATGACGATTGAATGACAATGATAAATCAACTCAGATAATGGTTTGACTTTGGAAGTGGCATTTTCTTCAGATTTTGTAATACTCGTTTCACAATCAAATGTCATTAAAAAAGGAAATAAGTTTCTACTTGTACACATAAACGAATTTTGCGGACGATAGTGAGTAATGCAATCGTCGTATGTAAATTTGTCCGGTTTATAATAACCTTCACATTCGTGTGTCTCTCTAGTAAATTTTTGTCCGCATTCTGAACATTGAAAAAGAACACGTAACTTGTTAGCAGAAAAATGTATAGTAGAAAATTTTTCATTCAACATGCTTATAGCATGAAAAGAATTGTTTTTTTGAAAAATACAAATTTTCATAGTGTTTTTGGTTTTTTTCCGTTAATTGGCTTTATTTTTTTCCTCGTCATTAATAAAATCTCTGTGAGAATCTTGATCGTCTTTGGTAATGTTTGCGCTTTCGTATACCACTTTTAATAATTCTGTAAGACTACTTTTATATTGCGATTTTAATTTAGAATACAACAAACGAATTTTGGTATTACTTTTGCTAACGGCAAAAATTTTAATGTTAATACGATCAAAACTATTTTCGTAATCAAAACAGTGACACAAATCAATAAAAGTTTGAAACGACATACTTTTAGATTTTGTATAACGTTTTTCCAAGTCAGAGTATTTTGTTCATCTTGTTCTTCAAAAAGGAGTTGTAAAATATTTTCTTCTGAATATAAATCAGTGGCATTTTTTTCCAACACTTTTTTATTCCATTCTTTAATTGTGCACACATTCCATTGGCGAATCAACAAAGAGATTAGAAAAGCAGAATAAAAACATAATCCTGGTTCAAACAAAATACTATAATCTAAAAACATTTTTCTTTTTTGTTCATAAGAGAGTTTATTATAAGATAGTCCTTTTAGCGAATTTTGCTATTGTGTTATAGAATGAGGTCTATACCATTCACCAAACTATTCGTCTACATCAATTTCTTTGCTCCTCTTTTGTTGGTTTTTAAATGAAATTAATTTTTTTTTTTTTCGTAATATGTATTGTTGTGTTTTTTCTTTTTTTGAATCTGTTCATTTGTTTTGTTTTCTTTGCTCCTCTTTAGTTGTTTTTTAAATAAAAGTATTTTTTTATTTTTTTCGTAATATGTTTTGTTGTGTTTTTTCTTTTTTTGAATTTGTTTATCTGTCGTGAGCATTTTTCTTTTATAACCTGACAATTCAAAATTTCGTAATTTCATCATTGACCTTTCTGTTAAATTTGATAGAGATTTGATTTTAATATTACATAATCGTATCAACCTCCATCCACTATCGTTTTCTAAAATATTAAAAACAGCAGAAACATTGGCATCTTGAATAAAACGTAAATTAGTCGGTCCTTCTAAAAGTTTTATAAAATAAATAGGTGAATTGTAACAACGTTTCATGATTTTTCAATAACCATTTTCAATAGATTTGCAACACAAAGTAACAATATTATAACCAATTAAGAAATTTTGAAACAAGTCAGCAAAATAAATACTCTTTTTCATTTGCGTTTCAAACCCTTCCAATGTTTTTTGTTCTACGTGATAAACAATTTCATTTGGACTTTGAGTTTCTGAATAAAGTTGTGCTTCCTCGATAATATCTTCATTTTTATAATCATCTTTGATGTAAAAAAAAATGTTCAGTGTATATACTGTTGTTACTAAATTTAGTTTCCTCAGTTTGATATTCAAATTTCATTTTTTATATCTAAAAAAAAAAATTACATGTATTTTTTATAAAATTCCAAAACATCTGAATCAACAGTGATACTTTTAAATATTTTTCGTAATTCTAGTTTACTATTAATAATTATAAAAATATCATTAATATTACAAACTCGTGAAAAAGAAACATAATAAAGACTATTATTAAATGCCTTTAAATTAAATTGAACAACTGCTTTATTCATTGTACTTCCTTGAGCTTTATAAACAGTAAAAGAAAAAGCTAATTTTAAAGGTAAACCAAATCTTGAGCCTTCAATAGCATGAGAGCAATCTAAAATCTCTACTTTGACACATTCGATTTTGACTTCTTTTTTATTCATATTAACCCAAACAGCATTATTTTCTATTAAAATGACTGTGCCAATAGTACCATTGCACAAACCTTCTTCAACATTAATATTTTTCACAAGCATAACAATAGCACCCATTTTAAGATAAACTGCTGGAATCTGAAACGAAGATTGTATGTTTCGATTTTTAATAACGTCTTTAGCATAAAACCAATAACCTTCGTGCTTTATACTCTCCATTTTTTTATTGTTATAAACATCGACTTCCATATTTCTAAAAAATTATCTCGTATATTTAGTGTTTAAATTTTCATCTTTTTCAAAACAACGCGTCATAAAATAATCAACAGTTTGGTCTGAAACTTGACTAAAACGTATTTCATTTAAAGCTCCAAAAAACTGCGCATCTTCTTTTTGTCTAAAGCATTCAGTTAAAACCAAAACTTGTGTCATGTATTGTTGCCATATTTTAGATTTAAAAACAAATTCTCCTTTAATAGGTGGTAATTAAAAAAAATCACCACAAGCAATAACTTGAATATCACCAAATAATTCATCATAACATTGTTTAATTTCACAAGCTATTAAATGTTATAAATCAAATGTTTGAGCGTTCATCAGTGAAATTTCATCAATAGTTAAAACATCAGTTTCCAACCACGTTTTTGTAATGTCTGGATGCATATGACGTTTAGAATATTCTATACTTTTAACACCAGTTTCTATACCAGCAAAAGCATGTATAGTGACACCATTTTATAAATGAGCTGCTTTTCCTGTACTTGCAGTAATATGTATTGTTTTATAAATTTGTATACTTTGAGCAATTTCTTTGACAATATAACTTTTTCCACAACCAGCACCACCAGTAATAAAAAAATTGATTCCTTCATTAAGCCATTGAAGCGCTTTTTGTTGTTGTAAAGATAACATTTTTTTATTATTTTTGCTGAAAAAAAATAAATTTTATTTTGAATATAAATACATAATAGCATATTTAACAAAAAACATCATAAAAATAATGCTCGCTTCCGTCTTCTTTTCCAGTTTACATGAGAAATTGTTCTTGTTCCCATTAACAAGTAATAACAATTTCACAGCTAACATTTCATCGTCGTTCAATACATTTTTTTGATCGTTATTTGTAATATGTTTCATGTTTAATAACTCCAAAAACTTTTTATTATTATCATTTTCTCTTTTTATATTCATCTAAAAAAATTACATATAATATACTTGATCAAAACATTTTTCACAATATATAAACGAACAACTTCGCTTCCAAACTTCAGAATATCTAAATTCATTGCAATCTTCATATTCGTTTAAATATTGTTTACAATTTTCAGTTTCTAGACATTTTTCTTTCACATGATTTAATAAATCTTCTTTAGATTTATTTTTATAAAAATAATAAAAACTTTCAAAATTCAAATTTATTAAACGTGATGATGTATTTTAATATATTGAAACACCATCAAAATCAATATAGAAGGTATATTCAAATATTGAAACTCTTTGATAAAAAAATTATCCCAATCGTAATTCAAAAAATGCAATCTACATGATTCACATAAAGTTTGTCTTGAAGTAATTAGGTGTTCTCTAATTTTTTCCAAAGTTGCTGGATGATTTTGATTGAATTTGTGTATGCTTTTCATCAATAAATCCAAATCATTTTCTGTTAGTTCCATTTTTAATTATGTAATCTAAAAAAAACAAATTTAATTATAAAAAATTTTTTTATTCATCGTATAAAGAATTTACATGTTTATATTTATTTTTCATAATCACTATATTCTGAACGTAAAAAATCTGCCTTTAGTTGTTGCTGCTTTAAGAAAATATAATTCCGAAGAAAGTGAGATAAACACAACAGATAATTACTTAAAAATGGAGGTCGACAAGTTTAATAAATTATTATTCTTCATATAAAAAAATTATTATTCTTCATATAATGAATGTATATGTTTACATCTCCTTTCAGAAGCGTTATATTCTGAACGTGAAATCTTAATATTGTTCTTTTTACATTCGAAACACAAATTGTTCTCTTGACGTGGACACGAAGCCAAACAAAGAATTTCTCTTTTATGATAACAATAAGTATTTTTTAACAAAACTTCTGATAAACCAATCTTTTTTGATACCAACATAATATTAGTTTTCATTTTTATTATGTAATCTAAAAAAAATTTATTTTAAAATAGTATAAAAAATTACAAAAAAAAATAATTTAATTTGTTGTTTCCATTTGATATTTGTTCACGAGATCGTCGTCGTATATATATTTTTTTATTTTCTTAAATTTTTCTTGACAAGACTTGCATGGATCAATATCACAAATTTCACATTCGTCCATTGAAAGCATATATTCTTTTATCGAATCAATCGAATCGAATTTAGCAACATAATTCAATAATTCATCAAAATCAATATTTTCATCAACTATTCTTCGAAACAAATCAAATTCTTTAAAGCTTGTTTGAGACATCTTTTTAATATGTAATCTAAAAAAATAACAAATTAACAAAAATACAACAAAAATGATCAATAATAATATCCATTATTGTTATTATAAAGACTTTCTCTTGTTTTAGAAATAAAAATGTCATTTTTTTTTATTTGTACAATCTAAACACAATGGTTCTAAACAATTACAATGAAACAATTCTTCTATTTTGTATTTATGAATAGGAAAAATCATGTTTAAGAAATATTTAGAAAATCCACTCTTGATAGAAGCTTTTTTTATCATATTGTAAAATTCTTTGACTTTTTCAGCTGAACATTGACAACTAAAACAAACAAGTCTATTATCATTATATTCTAAACAGTCACATATGGGTAAAAAACGAATGTCATTCTCTTGATTTTGATAAATTTCCATAATCTGTTCTTGAGTTAACTTGAGTTTAGTTGGAGCTTTTTTTATTATTTCCATTTTTTATGTAATCTAAAAAAAAAGGACTTTATATACTAAATATATTATATACAGTTTTTAATTCTATATAAATATAACAAGAATTCAAATTACAAAACACACAAACAGGGCAACATTTACATTGAGCAATTTTACAAAGAGCCTCATACATAGGACCAGGTTTTTTACAAATAGAATAAAATATTCTTTCATGCAGTCAAGTTTTATCGCAACCTTTTCACACATTTGTAAATCATGCTCACATAACAACAACATTGACGCTTGCAATTTCAAAAAATTTTCATTTTTAATTTCAAACGTGGACTTTTTTATTTTTTCAGCTGGATAACTTATAACTCGTAATTCTTCCGGTTTTATTTTATGAACTTCTTTTACAAAATGATCAAATTGTTCTTGAGACATTTCTTTACGAGTTCTCGGATGAAAATCTTCCAATGGAAATAAAGGTAAAAGTCGATCACACACCCATTTTTCATCATCTTCACGAACAATATTGTAAATATCTACTCCTATGAGTTCAAAGACAAGAGGCGCAAGATCTTTGTTCACAATTTTATCATCAACGATACCAAAACTTCCATCTTCATTTTGAACAATTTCAGCTTCATAAAACACATCCATTTTTTTTATTATGTAATCTAAAAAAAATACAATAAAAAATTATTTTATAAAAAATTTCTTTTGTTTGCTCATCACATAAACAATTTTAGCCTTTTGACAATTGGGACACAGTTCTATGTATCGACATGTTGTTACTGCTGGTGTCATAAAACTATTGGATGGTCGTACTGTTATTTTTACCAATTTTTTTATTATGTAATCTAAAAAATTAAAAATTTATCATAATTACAATAAAAAAAATTTAAGAAGACCAGTTAGTGCCACCAAGAAGTGTGTTTACATTATTTATTAATGTTTTAAGTTCAGATAACACGTCGTTTATTTCTTTAATACGTTTTTCACATTCTGAACAAAGAGTTTCACATTCACAAAGTTCTAAATAATCAGCAGCTGAAAGTTCTTCTTTTATACCTTTTCATTTTCCATTTTTTTCTTATGTAATCTAAAAAATAAAAAAATTTACAATTTTATCATCTAATCACAAAAAAGTACTCAAATATTCCATCGTTTTTAAAAATGAACGCTGTAATTCCTTACGTACAAATAATATTTTTTCAGTTTCATTTTGTAAATAAAAATATTAAATTATTTCTCTATTAAATTGAGGAACATTTTTTTCAATACAATCAAACATAACTTTGTCTCTTTTTCTTTGTTTCTCATTCTTATAATCTGTTTTTTTTTTCAAATATTCGATATCTTGTTTATTTGTAGTAAATAATTTGTATAAAGCTCGAATATAAATTTGTAAAGTTTTTAATCTTTCTTTAAAACCATCTTTCTCAGCATCTTCTCGAATTAACTTATTCATTTCCTCATTGGCTTTCTTTACTCCATCTCCATTAATATCGAAATTTTTATCAAAATGGTCAGCATAACTACGATATTTAATAAAATATTTAACTTTTTGATATTCATAAGCGATATCAGCATTGTATTTATCGAGCTTTTTATAAATATTCGAAATATACTTTCCATGTTTAAATTCGTGAAGAAACTCCATTTTTTTTAATTAGTTAACCTAAAAAAATACAAAGTTTAAAGTACAAAGTTTTAAAAAATACAAAGTTTAAAAAAAATACAAAGTTTTAAAAAGTTAAAAAAAAATTTACTCATTAAGAATATATATAAAAGTAGTAATAAAATAATTTCTAATTGTTTTTTTTAACATTAATCTTTCTTCATGCTTAGATAAATAAATAAAATCTTTCATGTCTACATCTGTTTTCATATACATAAACATTGCATTGTCTCTTCTCGAGAATTCCTCTTTTTCTTTTGATACGATATAATCATCTTCTTCAATTGCAAGATTGGAAATTGCAATTATATAAGTTAACATTTCTGTTAACAAATTTCGCAGATTGACATTTTCTTTTAAGAGTGTACTGTTTTCCTTTATAATTTCCATAATTTTTCTAATCTCCTTTTGATGATCTTTCTAATCTCCTTTTGATTGATCTTTCATTTTGATGATCGTCCATAGTTAAAAATTCTTTCCGGATAACAAAATGAAAATAAAAATCTTGAGATATTTTTTCCAAACATTCCCATAACTCTTTTTTTGAATGATGTACTCGGTCAAAGTATTTGGTAATCCAATTGATATTCTCTTCCTGCCAACTATTATTTTTAATACAAGTATCCATTTTTTTTTAATTAGTTGTCTAAAAAAAATAAATAAAATGAAATAAAATGAATTAAAACACTATGTTTTATTAGTTAATCTAAAAAAAACAATTACAATTGAACAGATAAATTATTAAAATTATATTCTAATTTGTGAGTTCATTCAATATGTTTATGACTCAAAGTTAACAATTCTAAAAAGTTTTCTGCAATCGCTTTTAAACTAATTATATAATTATAAATAAAACTATTCTTTTCCATTGCATTCATGCCATCTATGATAATTATTTCTATTGAATCCATATATAATTTTTCTGTATCACAACAAGCAAGCTGAATTTGAGAAAAAATATCCAAATAGCATTTTAGTTTATTTAACGACATAACTTGAATTACTTGCATAAAATAAGTCTTCATAGTATTAAATTCCTCAAGTACATTACTAAATGAATTTGTCTGAAAGTTTTCAACGTAACCCAATATACTTGTTAAATGACAATATTGTTCTTTATCATGTTGTAAAACAGTATCCCAAACACGGTTGATTTCATATTTTTTACAAAATAGTTTCAAATTAGTATCCCAAGGATGTTTGTCTTCATTCATTTAATTAGTTGTCTATAAAAATTTTTTACAAATTACTACAATAAAAAAAATTATTTAATTTTACACTTAAAAAATAGTATCCCCAGAACGTTTTTTAAAAAAAACTAAAAAATTATTTAATTTTACATTTAATATACAAGTTATTTTCTACTAAATATTCATCAATGCCAACTTTTTTTATAAAATTACAATATCCATAACCAACATTTTTTTTATCTTTTAGTAGTCGTTGAAAAGAAACATTATTCTCGCTAATAAAACTTTTTTTCATTTGTTTACCATTAGGTCCACATAGTTTAAAAGTAATAACAGGATTTATAAAGGGCCATTTTAAAATGACATCATAAGGTGATGATCTCATTATAATATACAAACCAATTTCTTCTTCCTCATGGTTATCACATTTCATATTGATGTTCATTTTCATTAAAAATTGATAATTTTTATAATAAAAGGGTACACTATAATAAACTTTGCCTTCATTTTTTAATTGCTCTATAAAATTTTCAAAAATCCATATTTTACTGCCATGACCATTATTATTGTGCATTTCTTCTAAAATGGATACTCGTAAATCTAAATTCATTATTTTATCATTATACAAACCATTGAATAAAAAACTTGGGTTATCAGTATAAATGGTAAATGTAGGCCTACTATTTTCTGCAATTCTATCCGCCATAATTTTTACTAATCTAAAAAAAAAATTATACAATATAAAAAAAATATTACAAAATTTTTATTTTCCAGTGGAACCAAAACCACCCTTTCTTTCTACATCTTTAATCATTGACGTTTTCACTTCACGGCAAGAACATCCATCAATTTCTATTACTTTTTTTACAACTTTAAATATTTTCACAAATCCCATTTGAGCACCAGCATCTCCAGGATTAATAATATAATCATCTTTTGAATGATTCATCAATCAATGATCATCTTTTATTTCAACCTTTTTATTCATCTAAAAACAATTTTTAAATACATACATTGCGTTTTTGTTCTAAAGAATAAACTATATGTTCTCTTTTTTCCTTAGGAGAAAGAATACAACTTTTACAAAACCTAGTGTCCAAACCAATAATTATAAAATTCAAACTGTTTTAAATCCTTTTCGTTTAATGCTCTATTAAAAAGTTCATTAATATAGGGTAATAAAGGCACACTATAATTAAATTCAGTATCAATCCACATATTTAAAAATAAATCGTCTATATTTTATATTAATTTTCTATCATAATCTTCTACAACTGAAGATTTTTCTAATTTAACATTACCATCAAAATGTTTGTATTTTAGTTTTACAATTTCCATTCTTGTTCTTTCATAATATCTATTTTCTTCCTTTTCCATTTTTTTGCAATCTAAACACATTTTTATATCTCACTGACTTCACCAGAAGATGTTGATGATTTGAACAAGTTTTTTTTCCCCTTTTTATATAAAATGATAGTCATAACAACATAATCTTTTTCATTAAAATAGAATCAAAGTACCAAAGTACAAAGTTTAAAGTTCATCATACCACACTTTAAACTTTGAACTTTAAACTTGTATGACATATTTCACATTCTTTAAAAAAAAAACTTGTTTAGTTCTCGTTTTTTTAATCTCTCTTTTCAACTCAAACAGTATAAAATGAGCTCATTTTAATTTAAAAATTTATTCAAAACACAAGTGAACAAAATGTCAGATTTTGAAGTTGTTCATTGCAACGAAAACACCTATGTTAAATTTGCAGAATTAGCTGCAGCTGCTTTGTGACTTATTGAATTTAAAGAAGAAAAAAATGTAAAAGATAAACAATATTCTACTGTTCCTCTCAAACCGCTGGCACAATTTAACTATGTTAAAAAAGAATTAATCTACAAACCAAAAAATGAGGGTTGTGAAATA
The DNA here is from genome assembly GCF_038396675.1 of Hydra vulgaris. NCBI lineage: Eukaryota > Metazoa > Cnidaria > Hydrozoa > Anthoathecata > Hydridae > Hydra > Hydra vulgaris. The sequence continues at coordinate 55,766,321 of NC_088930.1, forward strand.
TTACTACCATGGAAATACAGAGATATGTGCAATCTCAACAAAACAAATTATTTATTCAGGTCTGAAATCAAATTAACTAAAGACGACAACAAATTTAAAATGTCCAAAGGCGAAATTACTAATAATGTGGTTTTTAAATTTAATCATAACAAAATGACCAAAAAAGTATTGGAAAGTTTGATGGATAGTATGCAAGCAGCTCAAAACAGAGCCTATATGACAGTGGCTTACCCTAAAACCCTCATATTAAAAACAGTCGAGTTTAACAGTTTTGGGATACGTTTAGCAAAAGAAGAAGATGAGATTCATGTTACAGAGTATGAAAGATTATTGGCTGTAGAACCTTCTTTCCATAACACTATGAATAAAAATGATGTTCCTAGAAATTATAATCAGATTTTAAAAAAGCTTGTGCAGAGTTTGCTGAAAAAGAAGCGAGTGAAGCAAAAAAAGCCAAAGTTGAACCAGAAGTACCAGAAGTACCAAAAGAAGATGAAGAATAACTTTTTTTGTAATTTTTTTAATTGAATTAAAAAACCTGTTTTATTAATAAAAAACTTGTTTTTTTTTTCTTTTTTTCCTATATAAAGAGTAAAAAAAATAAATTCTAGTTCATTTTTGAAAGAGAAAATGACTAGCGAACAACTCGACAAAAGTCTTATCAAAGCTGTTCAACTTTTTTATCCAGATAATGAATTACATACTATGTTGTTTGAACTTCACCATTTAAATAACACGTATGAAGAATGGCAAGATATTATATTTGCCTATTTAAAAAATTTTAACTTGGAGTTAAACTTGGAAGAAGAAAAATGGATGGATTTGTATTATATATTTATAGCTAAAGACTATGAAAACTGTCTTCATTTGTTTGAAAAACCTTCTCGTTGTTATATGAATTTTGCAGAACAATCAGCTTCATGGAGAACTAACATGTTTGAAGTATGTCGCATGATTAACGATGATTTTTTAAATATAACCAAAACAACGGTAGAAAAACAACACGAAGAACTAAAAAAAAAACTAGAAGAGTTTATTAAAGTATATAAACTTTATTACAAATCAAAAAACATTGAAAAGAAATGTACTTCATGGAAAAGCAAACTTAAACAGTCCTTAAAGTATTATTTTTTGTTTCCTTATCTATCTAACAAATGGGAATATGATAACTTGAAGAAAATTTGTAAAATATTAAAAAACGTTTTTCCAGCTTGTATGGACCAACCGCCTTGCTTTTCATTCAACAATAAAATTTTTCATAATGCCTATTACACCATTTATACACCTGCTCCTATTTATGAATATTTTATAGAAAAAAAAGTACACCAAGAAGGTGATAAAGTTTACATTTATAAAGTCTTTGAACGTTGCAATTTTCACGAAAAAAGTTAAATAGAAATGTTCCCTACTGCTCAATGGTTTTTTTTCTTTAAAAGAAACTTTAACATTTCAATGGTTCTATACAGAAAAGAGGACGAAGTTTATAATTAAAATACTAACGAAATAGTATCGAAACAACCTATACACAGAAACACTAATTATACCAAATATTATGTGACTGCGAAAGAAGGATTATAAACAAGACATTTTTTATTTTTTTATTTTTTTTTTCCATATCAAAAAGTTGATATACAAGTTTATTTATTTTAAATATATTGTTAAAACATTCACAAGTGTCTTTATTTAAAACTTTCATACAGTACATATTATCTTTTATCAATTTGATAAATCCTCTATAGCCTTCAACACTTATATCTGTATACACGTATCCATTAATATAGTCTTCTAAATATAATGAAAACATATATGTTTCGTAGCGAGGACAATGCTCCAAATTGTGTGTTTTTGTGAAAGAATAACGGAAATGTTCCATACACAACGGTTCACTGATGACATATGCAGGCAGCTTGCATACTTTAGGAAATAGTAACCGATTCAAATCAAAACTGTAAATTTTACTTTCTGTATTGATTGATTTCAAAAAATTTCTTTCAATTTCGCCCCCTTTGTAAAATACAAGACTCCATTTATATTTATTTAATTGTTCTTTTAAATAGTCGATTATAGAAGCACAAAAAATAATTTCACTAGTATATTTAAACGATGGATAAAAACACAATCAATGAATATTATCGTGACATTATTTAAACACTTTTTTATATTTTTCATCTAATTGTTCATACTTTGCACAAGGTATCACTTGCACATGAAAATATTTTTTATCATTGAGCGATCTTAAACAGAGTTCTCTAACACAATGATATCCCCACTCATGATTTTCTTTAATTGATATATATTCCATATCAAGTATCCACAACTAAAAAAAATTGCTTTTTTATTAAAAAAAGAAGCGTATTCTTTAAATAAAATGAATGAAAAAGTATAAAAAATCATTTTTTAAAAATTTTTTTACATATTTTTTTATTAAAAAAAAGATAGCATCATTAAAAAAATTCATAACAATTGCGCAGTGTGCGCGCTTGATGAATGTCTAAAAGATACAAACATTATGAAAACAAGTCTGGAAATTCTTCACCTTCATCTGATCGTGTAGAAGAAGAACATTATACAGATAAAAAATCATCTGATTTTCTACAAAATGTACTCGAATCTAAAAGCATAACATTAAATTCTTACAGTATTGAAAAATGTTTTAAAAACAGTCAATTTAATAATTTACTCGAAAATCCTCAACTTTGCCCTATTCATCTCAACCACTTTGATGATTTGAAAGACCAACTCGGTGACAACTATATAGGTGAACTCTATAAAGCCAAGCTTACTGTTTTGCTACTAGACAGAGATATCAAACCTACTATGGATCAAACAGACGGTGATCAAACAGACGGTTTCGTAGATACATTTACTACAAAAGTAATACCTACCGTCTCTTCTTTGATAGAAAAACTAGATGGAGCGTTAAAAAAGAAATCAGTTAAAAGAAACATTGAAGGAATTATAAAGTAAGGAACGAGCGATAAAAAAACTTTATTTGTTAATATATTACACGCTTTTGTAACTATATTTATTACGAGTATTTTTAGTTTAGAAAAAGAAGAAGAATAAAAAAAATGGCTTCTGATGAATCTTTGTCTCGTTTTTTTAAAAATTATTTTATAGAAGTTTATGCTTTTGACGAGCTAAGTCAAACAAAAACTCATATTCATATTATTAATAATATGAAAAAAAAAGGTTCTTTTATTAGTTACAACAATGAAACCACAAAAGAAGCAGGTCAACATTGGAGAGGGTTGATGAAAATAGACAAGGGTCATTTTTTTTGTTTTGATAGTTTAGGAGAAGAAAGTGTATTACAACAAATTCCAAAACATTTAAGATTTAATAAATATTTGTTTGAAGCAGTAGAAGAAGTAAATAGCAAAATACAAATCAATACTATTAATATAAATTACAATGAAATTGAAATTAATTCTTATATGCGACATCAAATCATTTTCCTACAGAATGGACAGCAGAAAATCGCGAGTTTTATTGGTTTACCAAATTTATTTTAAATTATAGTGAAATCACTGGCAATCAAAACGTATTTTTTTCATATAACAAATTTCCTTTTCAATGGAATGATGGTATTTTATGTGGAGCATTTGCCGCTTATTTTGTAGCTCTTGTCTTTCGCAGTGAAAATGTATTATATACTGATCAAATTTTTTTACATTTAATCAAATTTATTTCATTGTGCAGACTGTTAAACCATTATTTTTATGAAGTGACAACTGTTCATGCCTCTGCACTAATTCAGCTAAATCTCTATTCATTTTTTCAATTTATTAAAAAAGAACTCTTTCCACAGCTTGATAACACTGCCAAACAACTGTTTGAAAAAGACATGCAATTGCATTTATATATGAGAAAACAGGGAAATCTGGAAAGAGATCTATTGTCTATGAAAACAAAACAAATTCTTTTGAATTATGATATTTATGAAAAACAATTATTAGCTCAAAATGCTATTAAAAGATTTTTAAAAGATGCAGGATTCTTAAGAACAAGTTATGAAGCTACGTGGGACAAATTATCTGTATTGGATATTCAGGCTATTCCATCTGTGATGTATACAAGCGAACCCACTTGCAATGCGTTGGTTACATTTTTAGGGGTTATAAAATCAGCTAATCCTCTTCCTCGTCGGATCTTTCGTCGTATCTTAGATCTATAACGCCGTTTCTGCCTTTTTTCGTCGATAAGCCATCCTCCATGAGAATTTAGAACAAAAAGTAAAAATTTTTTTTCAGATATTTCAAATGATGTTCTTCTCCGTCTTCATATATAAACACAATAATGAGTTTATCATTTGAACGAGTTACTTTAATGTTTTGACCCTGTTTCAAATGATATGACAACAAAAAACCACCCTTTGCACTAATAATGAAATATAAAATCAGATAAACTTGGAAATGGATAATAATCCTCTGCGTAAGTTTCAAAATTCATTTTTTTATATAACGTCTGCTTCTTCGAGTAACCAAATGTTAAATGAGTCTTTAATTACTTCAACAAAATCTTCATATAGCATTTCAAATTCGTGTTTGCTTTCGTCATAAATAAAATCAATATGGGCTTTATTATTAACACGAGTTACTTTGATTTGTTTACTTCCATCCAAACGAAAAAATAATTTAAAATTACCATGGACTTGTTTTAAACTATCATTACCTGTAAAGGTAGAAGTTTCTAAATTAATAATTGATTTATAAAATCCTTGTAAACAAGTTTTAAAATCCATTTTCTTCAAATGAGTTTTTTTTATATCAAAAAAAATTAAATTTATAGTTTTTTTTATAAAAAAACAGCAGAAAAAACACCATTAAATATTTTTTTTTAACAATTTATTTTTGGTATTTCATTAGCAACATAAAATATTTCTTTATTTAGATGAGATATTGTGTATAATTTAATTATAAAATCATAATCCAATATCAAACCGCCGAAAAACGTAGATGATTTCGTGTGTCCAGTATCTTTGCTACCACTTATAATTTCAGCGAGACCATTTTTGTATTCATAGGTTAAAACTTATTCACCTCGCGAGCTCGTATCGGTTCGTAAATTTTTCAAAGAGATTTTATTATATTTCTTCATATCTTTTAAGAACCAAATATACTCGTTCAAGTTTTCTTTTACATGTTGTTGAAATTTAGTGGTAAAACATTTTTTGCAATACTTTTTGTTGTGCGTTCTTCTATGCGTTTGTTTACACGCTTGCAATGAACTCATTTTTTGAAATAAACGTTTGCAGAGTTGAGGTTTTTTATACTTGTTTTTTAATCCGAATAAAATATGGTTTTAAATACACCACCAAGTATGGGTATATTTCCTAATAGGCTCCCAAGGATACCTTTACCACGCTTTCTAAGTATACGTTTTCGCCCTTTACCAATTAAAGAATGATGAGATCTAGGGTGAGGTCTCAATTTTCGGTGAACAAAAATATATCTTTTAGCACCCCTGTGTCCTCTATGTCTTCTATATCTCATTTTTTAAAATATTTCTTTGTTTATCTCGATCCACTTTTGTGAAAACAAAACGATATATCGGTTTTCCTACTCAATCCATTTCACGATTTTGTTTATTATTTATATACTTGCTTTTTGTTTTTCGATAACACATCAGTGCTTTTCTACAAAATTGATGCTTTATTTTTTTCAAGTTTTTCTTATATCTTCAACGTCTTAGAGCTCTTATTTCCGTATTATCAGGATCTGTTATTATCGTATTATAGGAACTCATTTTCATCAAATGAGGTCCTATCAAAAAATTCAAAAAAAGCATCTCTATTAAAAGGCCATTGTCCATTCAGTGTTTATTTGGGTAATTTAGAAGTATATTTGGGTCTTAAATTACTTTTATAATAGGGAGGTCTTGAAAATAAATATTTATAAAAAAAATTTTTTTTATAAATATTTTTTTTGTAAATATATTATTTCTGTCTATTTTTTCGTCTTATGTTTGCTTCTTTTAATTGATGGTTAATATCGACATATGATTCGGCAGTATGAACCCAGCGTTTTATTCTTTTACCAACTCTTTCAAGTTTACGGTTTGTTTTATTATCTTTATATCTGTTATTTGTTCTTCGTAAACAAGATAATATTATTTTACAATTGCTCGGTAAATACTGACTTTCAGTCTGTGTCGATGTTGAACTCTGTTTTGTACTCGTTTGTGTTTGAACTGCTTTTTTGATCTATGAACTGTTGTTTTTGTACGTGCCATATTGACAGTGTTTAATGATCTAGGAAAAGGGGAGAGTTGCCTTAATTGGAACACTTTAGGAAAAAATATTTATTAACCAAAGATGGCTTAACTATGAAAACATTTATAAATTAAATAATATAGATATACAACCCTACTATGCTTTTATTAATGATTCGACTCTATTGATCGCACCCTTATTGGATATAAATTTTGATTTTTCAAGGCACCATTTTGTTCCAATAAAGGCAACTGGTCTCCTTGAATGGAACACATATATTCTTTAATTAGAACAGTTCTAATATTTGAATAAATTACAGGTATAAAACTTATGGCTCAAAGGAAAAATTAATTGATTAGCTTTTTAATAAAAGATATTTAAAAGATATAATAACAAATAAAAATTACAACAAATATTTAATCCTTTTTTCGCAATTCATAAGTCTTTTTTTCTTGCAGCTTCTGCACTTGGGATGGTGGTGGTAATATGTGGTGTGCTGTGGTGGCGATGGTGATTTTATTTGATGTGCTCAATTTCATTTGGTCCATGGTGATTGAGTCTAGTGCTACTTTGCTTTTCTGTGGTTTTTGCAATAGTTTGGCAGTTATTGGATTTAGTGTGAGCTTTTTTTTTGTAGATTTTTTAATTTGTTTGGAAGCTATTTGATATAGTGTGTGCTTTTGATTTCTTGGTGTAATTTCTAGAGCACGTCTATATGGGGAGCTTGTAAGATCAGCCGCCTGAGTTGTTCGTGATCTTCTTTTTTTGTTTTTTACTTCAAGTGAAACCACTGGCAAAAGAGACAAAGTTGAAACTGAAACATTACATTTTTTTTTTTTCACTTGATTTATCTGTAGATAGTTTTGTCATCCCATCTATACTTTCAGATGACTGAAGATTGTTTGAAGGACCAACATCAGTAAATGAAGAGGGTGTAAAATCAGAATCAGTGAATACATTTATGTCCAAAGACCACAACCCACTAGCCTGAAATCCTTTCATAGCAATTCTCAATGATGCTGCCTGACTATATGCGTCACCAAATAATTCTGCAACTTGCCAAGTTGTTACTGGTTGTGATATATGTGACCGCATCCATTTTCGCATAGCTTCATCATAGTATGTACCAAGTGGTCCAAAGAACGCAACGTCTAATGGTTGCAGTCTGTGTGTAGTATGGGGAGGTAGTGATACCATACGCACTCCAGTATTTCGTGCTAGATATATCGCTGCCAAATTTTTTGAATGTGTAACATGACCATCAAGTATCAACAAAACTTTTGATTGTATTAAAGGTTTAACAACTTTAATGAAATGATTGAGCCAATCTAAAAAACCTTCATTTGACATCCATCCTTTCTCTTGAGTACTAAATACAGTTCCTGGAGGTGCACCATTTGTTATTTCTGGCTTCATTCTTTTGCGTTTATATATTAACATTGGTGGAACATAAAATCCTGCTGCAGATACACAAACTACAGCTGTTACTGAATTTCCTCGTTCACTACTAGTCATAATTCCAACTCGTTTTTTGCCCCTTGCACTAATAATTTTTATCTGACCATCTTGTACTGTTGATAAACTAGTTTCATCCATATTATAAAGTCTGTCTGGAGTTAACTTTTCTTCCATGTATAACTTTGAAAGTAAATTAAAGAAAGATTGCACTCGCTCTTTATTAAAACCTTGTGCACGTGCAATTGATGTTGATTCAGGCCCATGAAGCGACAGTTGTGGGTGCCTTTGCATAAATGCATAATACCACTTTTTTCCTGCCATTCGTGTTTGTTTGTTAAAATTATGTGTGATGTTGTTAGCTTCCGCAATATCAAATGCTAGACGACGAAGATCATCAATCCTTAATCCAAAGTACATCGATTCTAATAATAAACAGTGATCAGCTAGTTCTGTTTCAATTTCATTAGGTAAGGTGGTAAGTCGACCATGAAATTTCACATTTGCAACAGCAACTTTGTTTTTTTCATTTATATGCCTTGACAAAGTTGCTTTTGGAATACGAAATTCATAAGTGGTTTCAATTAAGCTGATTTCTCCTTGTTTTATTGCTTCAATAGCCTTTTTCAAGTTTTCTACTTTCCATTTTCCATATTTTTGTGGTGTTTGCATCTAAAATAAAAGCAAATTACTATGAAGATACATAAGGAGAGTTTTATAATCTTATTACAGGCTTATTTTTTCATATATTTATTTGTTATTCATATATGATTAAGTTAATTATATACTCATTATATAATCATTATTTTTCTTCATTTTTGTTTAGTTAATCATTAACTATATAAATCAAAATCTATATAAACTATATAAAGTTTGCAACTTTATATATTAACTTCTATATACAGTAAAAAACTTATGCTGGGTATATACTTTATGTTGTCTTACAAGTTTATCCGTTAAATAGAAATGTATAACTTTTGTAAAACTTTTACATTTTATTTTTTACTAAAAGATAAAATGATTTGTTAATTAAAGTATACGATGTTTACAATCAACTTTATATCCTTAGACTATGACTAGACTTTAGACTATGAAAAAAATTTTGTAAAAATCATTTCATACTTTAAAGCAAGACTAAATACCAATTCCAAAAAAGCAACAAATGTCTAACAATAATACTACGTCTATAAAAGAAATTCGCTTTAAAAAATATTATACAGTCGGACTAATGAAATTTTCTGATAATTCGGACGTCAAGTAGCGTGTTATGAGATGACATCGTTTCAATTACGGCAACTTTTGAAGTTCCATTCTGGGCAACATAGGACCATGGTGTTGTAGCAAAATATTTACATACAAGTAACAACTTACGATATAAGCTCTTAATATCACATAGACTTGAAACCCTTAAAATTTAAAATTTAAAAAAAATTATCATCAAACTCAATATCGTTTAGCTTCTGTAATCGTTTAAATGCAACGATAAAATTAGATCGCAAAAATTTTTTTCTTTAAAAAAAAGTAATTTTATTCGCATACGTGCAGTTTTTAAGGTTAAAGACTAGAAGTTTCAAAAAATAAAGAAAATTATTTTCTTTACAAGAAAAAATATTCATGAAAGTAGAATAAGTTCCAGTTTCTAAATAAAGCTAAGTGTTCCAATTAAGGAGCTGTTCCAATTTCGGCAACTCTCCCCTATACCTTGTTTTAGGCATTTTATAAAAAAATGATATTTTTTTATTTATATATATTTTTGCTTATTACAAAAAACAACATGGTGTTTTTATATAAAACAACTAATATTCTTTTAGTAAAAAAAAAAAATTGGAATACATTAAAATAAACAAAGCGATTTACCCATTAGAAAAAGACGAGAGTGGTGTCTTTACAAAATTGTTTATTGTAAAAAATGGAAAAAAAATACCCATAGCTCATGTCAAACTATACAATGCTGCGTTAAATACCAATACCAATAGCTCGTGTCAAACCATACAATGCTGCGTTAGGTAATTTTTTCACTTTTTTTTTTTAAAAAATTTAATATTATTAATAACTTTATAACAATAATTTTTTTCTTTTAGATAAACGCCTAGAGGTGATCAATGACTTCATTAAAAGATTAAGAAAAAGGCAAAGGGTTGCCGACTCGCCTTTTCGTAAGTTTAACTTTACTGCTTTTATTAATGAAACAATATAAATATATTTCTTTTAAATTTCCTCTCACTTTTTTTTTAGAAAGTCCGGATCAAGAAAATTATTTAGAAAGTGAAATTATTTAGCTTTATGTGAATTATTTTTTTTAGAAATAAATTTTTTATAGTCTGTTTTTTTTTGTTTATTTTATTTGTATACTTTACAGAATATATATTTTTTATTACATTTTGTCATTTTTTTTCCTTTTTTTTTTTATTGCTTTTTTTTTATTTTTATTTTATACAACTTTATACTAACATTTTATCTTTTTTTAGATAAATAAAAATGAATAATATTAATAATGAAAACTGGGAAAACGAGCTGTGTGGAGAAGCTTTTGAAATTACAATTAAAAACACGAGATTAAAAAGACCTCTCCGAGGTCTTGATTATGAAAAATGCGCTAAACTTGAACTCAAGAACATAAAAACAGAAGAAAAAGAAGTGTGGATATGTGACGCCCCACCCTTTGAACTTAATTGTAAATTTTTATAAGAATAAATTATTTTTTTTAGCTAACTAATACAATGTCTGGAAATTCCAATTGTCTGGTTAAAAAAACAGACTATAAAAAATTTATTTCTAAAAAAAATAATTCACATAAAGCTAAATAATTTCACTTTCTAAATAATTTTCTTGATCCGGACTTTCTAAAAAAAAAGTGAGAGGAAATTTAAAAGAAATATATTTATATTGTTTCATTAATAAAAGCAGTAAAGTTAAACTTACGAAAAGGCGAGTCGGCAACCCTTTGCCTTTTTCTTAATCTTTTAATGAAGTCATTGATCACCTCTAGGCGTTTATCTAAAAGAAAAAAATTATTGTTATAAAGTTATTAATAATATTAATTTTTTTTTAAAAAAAAAAGTCATGAAGCACTATTCATATTGGAAATGTCGACAAAATTTAACAAAACATTCGCTGAAGAACTCAATATTTATAATCACTACATCACGTTTGTAAAACAAGTTAGTCCAATCATCACTTTTGAAAATTTTATAAAAAAGAACTATCCTACTTTCAGAGAAAAAATAAAATTATAACTTGTAATAGTTTTTTTATAATAAATTTTTTTACACGTGACAATAAAAAGTTTTATTTGCTTATTCCCCCTCACTTGCGCTTCATTAAACAAATTAAAATTCCTATTTTTTTATTTGCTTATTTCCCCTCTCACTATTTTTTCCCGTCAGTTGTCGACCGCTTCATTAAACACATTAAAATTCCTACTTTTTTATTTGCTTATTTCCCCCCTCACTATTTTTTCCCGTCAGTTGTCGACCGCTTCATTAAACAAATTAAAATTCCTATTTTTTTATTTGCTTATTTCCCCTCTCACTATTTTTTCCCGTTAGTTGTCGACCGCTTCATTAAACACATTAAAATTCCTACTTTTTTATTTGCTTATTTCCCCCCTCACTATTTTTTCCCGTCAGTTGTCGACCGCTTCATTAAACAAATTAAAATTCCTACTTTTTTATTTGCTTATTTCCCCCCTCACTATTTTTTCCCGTCAGTTGTCGACCGCTTCATTAAACAAATTAAAATTCCTATTTTTTTATTTGCTTATTTCCCCTCTCACTATTTTTTCCCGTTAGTTGTCGACCGCTTCATTAAACAAATTAAAATTCCTATTTTTTTATTTGCTTATTTCCCCCCTCACTATTCTTTCCCGTCAGTTGTCGACGGCCCCCATCAATTCATAACACTTGACGTCAAGTGTTAATAGTTGAGGGGAGCCGTCGTGTCAACAAATGGTCTCTTTACTCTCAACACAGCTTTATAATATAAATTTACTTTAACCGACCTCAAACACGTCGTAATGCATAGAAAAAGAGGAAGAGGAAGAGTTTATTTACCTCCGTTAAAAGGCGCAGGTAGAAAACGTTTAAGAAGACATTTAAGAATACGTATGCGTGGTAAATTTCTTCCATTGTTAGCTGCAGTTTTAGCACCGACTTTATTATCATCTCTTATACCGCGATAAAAAAATGTATAAAAGAAGACATAAAAAAAGATATCATAAAAGACATTATAAAAGACATAGAACAAGACGTTTGCGTGGAAAATTTATAGGACCCTTATTAGCTACAGTAGGAAGCCGTTTTATACCTCTTATACCTACGATTGCAAAAGCTGTTTTGGGTGGCGCTATTTCTGGAGGAATTTTTAACGGAATTAGAAATATTAAACCTTAATTTTATTATAATATATAAAATAAAAATTTACAATTGCTTTTTTATTATTTTATTACAAATACATAATCCCAACATTGTTCCAAGTAATATCAAAACTCCCAATAACGCTCCAAATAAATATCCTCCCACTACAATAACAATAAACAAGCTCGAAAGTGCTAATATTGTCACTATTTTTTCTTTATTAATACACTTCAAAATATCGAATACGATTCCCATGCGAGTCGTGTGTACCACCATTATCTATTGGAGGATCAGGTTTATAAGGTTGAACTACTGCCACTGTCGTTGGAGTTTGAAATTGTTGTAACGGTTTATTTTTCGATTCCATTGGTTATGAACCAATTTTATTTTATTTTTTTCACTCTTTATATACTTTTCGTCACGCTTCATTAAACAAATTAAAATTCCTATTTTTTTATTTGCTTATTCCCTTCCTCACTTTTTTCCCGTCACTTGACGACGGCCCCCCTCAACTATTAACACTTGACGTGTCAACAAATGGTCTCTTTACTCTCAACACACTTTTCCAACATTCATATATGATCAAACATTAAACGAGAAATATGTTTATAAATTATATTTGTAGTTATAGTTTTTAAATATTTTAAAAACTATAATTTTAAATCGTTTCTCCGCGCAGCGGCCTTTTTCGTCAAGGTACGTGTTTCGGAATTGTAGAGTTGAGAGAGTGTTGTAACCACAATTAAAGAAGCCTCCTCGAATGTAGTGGCCTTCACGGCTTTGGGGAGGTGAATCTAAATAGTAATAAAAATGATAAAAAATATTATCATTATTTTTGTTGTAAAATAATAAATAGTTGTTTTAAGTTTTTTTAACTTTTTTTTTTAACAACTTTTTTATAGAAACCACCTTAAAGTGAAGTTTATTTAAGATATCACAAGAGATCATTTCAGCGATTATTTCCTATTTTAAATTTTTTCACTATTTATCGTTAATATTTGGTTCTATTTTATGAAAAGTCAAACATATTTTTCTTTGTTGACAAATAAAAATATACAAATAATCATTTTAAATTTGATTTATAAATTATAAATCTCCAAAATAATTTATTTACTCCTCTTTTTTTTTTGCCGTGTAAATATGTACAAATGGAATGTTAATAACAAGATATATATGTAGCAGGGGCGAGAAGAAGACTAATATGTCTTATCGCCAAGCCCCTTGATAAATTCCATAAATATAAAGTTTTATTTAAAAATAAGCACATCCGTTAATAATATAAAGTAAACAACCGTAAAATTGGTAAAGAAACAAATGAAACATCTATTGATAAAAAATAACAAGACGCGTTTTTTGCTTAAACATATTCTTCTAAAAGCATGGAGAAATATAATTTGTATTCATTATAAAATCATCAATAAATTTTAATTACTATTACTATATTTTTTTTAAACATTAAACTTCAGATCACAAAACCAAAGACTAAGGATCAAAAAATAAAAAGAATAACAACACATATCAAACAACAAAAACATAAACAAATTTGAAAAGTTACCAAGTGCATTTAACTTAAGCGTTTCTAAAATTAATATACTTTTCATTTAATTGGTATATCAATCATAACGATATTTTGCATTTTAAGAAAAAGTTTTGTGGTAAGTCATTTTTAAGTAATAACTGTCTAGCTTTAGCCTTAAACTCATTTAACATTGTAAGAGTTTTAGGTTCAGTTGTGGGTACTTTATTCCATACCTTTGGTCCTCAAATTGAAATTGAAAACTCAGTTGCCGCAAAATAACTTTTGGGTTATATATAGGTGTTACTTGAATATCTAGTTAAGTATTTATTCTGGTTAGTTTTGAATAAGAGATTAAAAGTTTTTGGTATATTACTTATATTAATTTTGAACATAAAATTTAGAAGGTGATAAATATTTATTTAGTAGATATTTAGTTTATGCAACTTAAAAAGTAAAGGTTGTCAGGGTGTATAGCGGCTTTCATTGGATATAATTCTGATTGCATGTTTTTGCATATTAGAGAGTTTTTTTAATTTATTTTTATTGGTACTACACCAAGCAATATTAAAATAGGAATGAATAAAAGAAACATGAAGGAGTTTTAAACAAATTGAATTTAAAAAAGGTTTTGCTAAAAAAAGTAGGCCAATGCTCCTTGATATTTTACCTTCAATATATTTTATATGATCTCTCCATGCTAAATTTTCGTCAAGGAGTACTCCTAGAAATTTTAATGATACTTCTCTTTTTATTTCGCAATCGCTAATACAAAGATTTGGAAGTTTTAATGGAGTTTTGTCTCTTACATGATAGCGATGGAAAAAAGTATACTTTGTTTTAGTTAAATTTAGTGATAATTTGTTTGCTGTACACCAATAAGCAAGGTATAGTAGTTCTGTGTTTACAGTTTTAAATAACATTTATATCATTGTGGGCATAAAATAGATTAGTATCATCTGCATAAAATAGATAAGTATCATATGCAACTTAAAGAAGTTATGATTCAAACTCAAATGTTTAAAATCTTTTAAACGCAAAAGGGAGGATAAACTTCTCAATTTGTAGGTACAAAGTGAAATAATTCTTACTTTGTCACGGTTAATATGAACTAATTTTTAAAGTTTACATAATTTTTTATTAAATAAACCTTAAGAATGAATTTTTGATGTGAAAATGTTTTTTTTAATTTATTCCACTTAATAGTGTGACAATTTGTTGTTTGCTTGATCTCATTGTAAGCAATTGTAATTATTTAGATTCATTGGTTCCTTTCATTAATTGGCGATATTTTATTTTGATGTTTAGAATAGCTTTGACTTAATATTAATCATCATGCAGCTTAATTAAAGTTTTATTGCAGAGCATTTATTAATAGATCTTAAGTAAAATGGCTTTTAATAAAAAAACTTTATTTATCTAAGTCGCTTTCTAGAGACTTTTGAAAAATTTTCAACAATGCTATTAGCAAATGATTAATACTGGACTATTTTCAAAGAATTTTTTCTTTGATTTGTCTCTTGAATTTAATGGTCACTTTATTCCTATCAATTTAAAAAAACAGGTAAATCCATTTCTAGACATTCAAATTACTCTGGCTTCCGTTGCCAATGTTAATTTTCTTTTAAACTCTTCTACAGCATGTGGTTCATACAAGATTCCTGCCACAGTCTTAGACCTTGGCGGGAATAAATGAGCGCAAACGCGGAAAAGCTCTTCTAAAACGAACGTGGCGAGCCATGCGAACTGCTTTTCTAAACTGCTTTCTACGAGAGCTTTTGGTTTATGCACTTGCAAAACCAAAAGCTGTTTTTTTTTATTTCTCTTTATTTATAGGTCACTCCAGTAGAATTTAATAACTTTCCGTCTATGTTGGTGGCACTATGTCACAGATTAATCTCTTCTTTTGAAATTATGTTAATAACAAATTATGAAAAATTTGAAAATTTCAACGCATTTGCATTATCCGTTGCTAAATTATAGGCATTAAAAGATGTTTGATGGAAGCCTCCTTTTTAAAAAACTTAATTAAAATAGTCATTAAAATTTTCTGACATCTTGTACCGATCTAATAATGACAGCAAATAATAATCATATATAGCATATTTTTTAGCAAAAAAAAGTTTTCTTTCATTCAGTGACATGTAATGATGACATCTATTAAAAGATATAAGCGTATATATATATATATATATATATATATATATATATATATATATATATATATATATATATATAAATATATATATATAAATATATATATATATATATATATATTTATATATATATATATATATTTATATATATATATATATATATATATATATATATATGTATATATATATATATATATATATATATATATATATATATATATATATATATATATATATATATATATATATATATATATATATATATATACATATATGTACATATTAGGGTGTATCGAAAAACAAGTTTTTTTGAATTTGAAATTGTAATAGAGCGGAAAAGTTGCATAATGCTTTAAAAAATAATTGTGCCAAATTTTTTTGTGTACTTTTTATAGTTAGAAAAATAAAACTCTAGTTCGCGCTAGGGTTTTATTTTTCTTAAAAAAACACGTTTTCTGAGCTTTTTTACAAAATAAAAATAACTAATTCGATGCATATACTAGAGTTGTAATAGAGTTTAAACATTACACAATGACTAAGTTAGAAATGGTTACAATTTTTAAGAAAATTTTTTAATTTCTTTAGTTGCCGCTTGCGGGCTGAGTTGTTAAAAAAACACAGTTTTTGTTTAAAACGAAGTAATTTTAATTATGTTGTTGATGCTTTCACTTGTCGTCACTGTCACGATAATGGATTAAAAGTATTTAAAGTGTAATTAACTAAACATTTTATGCCAACAGTCACACCGGTGATTTTTAAATGACATTAAAGTATGTAAAATGTCACTAATTACGTCATTTATTACCATCACCATCAGTATTATTTACCTCAAATCATGTCTATAATCAAAACATTTAATAAATTTTCAGACAGCAAAAAGCATCGGTTTTAATTCGTTAGTTCTAATTTACATCTGTTTATTATTAAAATAAATTGAAATCAAAAAAAATTTAATGGCAAAAATGCTTCTGCTGCAGTGACAACAAGGAAAAAGTCTACCTGTCCTATCTTTGGTTCACTGGCAGACTTACGTGAAAATGTCTTGCCAACATACAAACATGTCATGCTAAGTTATCTTTTCTCAATGCAGAAAATGAGAGTGGAAAGTGGTGGAAAACAACCTAGTTTGAAAGAAATATCGGAAAATTTGGCGCACAAAATAGAAAATTTGTCGAGGAAAGCATCGATACCTACTCTGTTTTATAAACGCATTGTAAAAATGTTTCTTATAACAATCAAAAGTATAGAAATATTATGAAGTCCGTTAAGAAAACGAAACATACAGAAAAGTTTAAGTCCAAAATAATAACTTTTCAAAAGCATGAAAAAATACAATTTGACGTTGCAGCATGCAAATGCCTTAATTTTTCTAAATGTATCTATGTTAAAAAGTAAAGAAGGTACTAGAGAAAGAACATGATTTTCTCAGCGATTAGAGATTTATTAGGATTATGTATATGGAAGGACTCGATATTCAAAGTAGTATAAGATTACTGTGAAAAGAAGCAAGAAAAAACAGTTAATAGTTCCTTACTGTCTAACCCATCAACACAGTCTTGAGCTATTACAGGTGTTGAAGCTCAAGCAATATCATCAAGGCGCATTCCAAATTCAAGTTTTTATTCCATATCTCAAGATTCTGACTCTGATGACACTGTGATTTGGAATACTGACTCTGAATCAGATGCTGATTGTTAAGACACAACTGAAAGCTGCATGTAAAAGTGGAACAGAAAAAGTGAACAAATGAGATCACCGTTACTATCCTTAGCACAAACCTGCGATAGAGTAGGTGTTTCAAGCAGAGGTGCTGCATTTATAGCATGTGCTGTGCCGGAAAATATGAACATAATTTCAAAAGGAGACCAATCTAAAGTAATTGATAAAAACAAGATTCAAAAAGAACGAAAGAAAAACAGACTTAAAATGCAACATTTTGACCATGAAAATATTCAAATGTTAAAAGGTTTGTATTTTGATGGAAGAAAAGATACAACATTAGTTATTGATACAAACAAGGAGAAAAATATACGTAAAGCTATCAAAGAAGAACATGTAGTTTTAGTACAAGAACCAGGTTCAAAGTACAGAGCATGTAGAGACTACATCAGGGCATGGAAACAGCATTAAGACAAGTATAAAAACATTTTAAACTTTAAACAACATTGATACATCTAAGTTAGTTGCCATAGGCTGTCACGGAACAGCTGTCAATACCGAATTTCTTAATGGTGTTATTGCATTGTTTGAGTTAAAACTAAAAAGACCTGTTCACTGGTTTATTTGTCAAATTCATGCTAATGAACTGCCTCTAAGACATTTAATTCAAAAACAATGTGAACTAAATGAACCTCCGATTACCACTCACATTTCAGATGAAAATCTAATTGAAATGATAAGAAATGTTTATCTTCCAGATGTGCAGCATTTACCATGTCATAATCAAGGGGTAGAGAGATGAATCAAACTTGAAACATAAGCTTCAGATCAAGTATGCGGATTGGCTAATAGAGACGGCTTCATTTGCGCAAAACTTGCATCGCAAAAAATAATGCATTTATTCAACACAAAAAGACAGTTTGAGATATATCCAAATGAATCAGAAAGTTAAACTTTATTACAGCTAAGCTTTAGACATTTTTCAAAAACATTTTTCACATAACTTTAATTGTACATTATGGACTGCAGAGCTTGTTTACCAGAAACTCATGAAACAGTATTTTTTAGTAAAAACTCAGCCCTCTAGCGGCAACTGAAGAAATTAAAATATTTTCTTAAAAATTGTAACCATTTTTAACCTGATCATTGTGTAGTGTTTAAACTCTAATACAACTGTGGTATACAAATAGAATTTGTTATTTTTATTTTGTACAAAGTTCAGAAAAAGTGTTTTTGTAAGAAAAATGAAACCCAAGCGCGAACTGAAGATATAAAAAATATACAAAAAAATTTAGCACAATTACTTTTTATAGCATTATGGAACTTTTCTGCTCTATTACAATTTCAAATTCAAAAAAAGTTGTTTTTTGATACACCTTAATACATATATATGTATATATATATATATATATATATATATATATATATATATATATATATATATATATATATATATGTATATATATACATATATATTAATATATATATACATATATATATATATATATATATATATATATATATATATATATATATATATATATATATATATATATATATATATATATATATATATATATATGTATATATATATATGTATAAATATATATATATATGTATAAATATATATATATATATATATATATATATATATATTTATATATATATAAATATATATATATATATATATATATATATTTATATATATATATATATATATATATATATATATATATATATTTATATATATATAAATATATATATATATATATATATATATTTATACATATATATATATATATTTATACATATATATATATATATATATATATATATTTATACATATATATATATATTTATACATATATATATATACATATATATATATATATATATATATATATATATATATATATATATATATATATATATATATATGTATTTATATATATATATATTATATATATATATATATATATAACTATATATTTATAACTATATATATATATATATATATATATATATATATATATATATATATATATATATATATATATGTATATATATATATATATATAACTATATATTCATAACTATATATATATATATATATATATATATATATATATATATATATATATATATATATATATATATATATATATATATATAGTGATGCAAAAAAAAAGTCTTAAAGAAGAATCATTAGACTACTTTGTTTGGATTTTAAGGGAGAAGTATGCCAAAGTAGTTAACATAACTGAAAAAATAAAATTGCTTACACGTGTCCCAATACATTAGACACTTGATATTACAATGCAAGAGTTTAATACTACACAGTATATGATAATGGAGGCAAGAAAGTTAAGAGATAAAAAAGACATACTTGGAGATCGAATATGGAAAACAGCATACCAAAGAAGTTGACACCTGATGTTAGTAAAACAATAAAAGAGTTTTATGAAAATTAAGAAAGTTCTCTTTTACTTAATAGCAAGAAAGATTATATTAGTGTTAATTCTGATATAGGAAAATCACATAAGCAAAAAATTTTAATTCAATGCAGCTTTATGCTGCGTTCAAATTAAAATACCCAGATTTAAGGGTTGTTTTCTCCACATTTGTCAGTTTAAGGCCTAAATGGTGTGCTTTGGCAGGGTCTTCAGGTACACATATTGTTTGCGTATGTCAGCATCATGAAAACCCAAAACTCAAACTTTGTGCTCTTGATAGTTCCTTAGAGCTAAAAACCATGATGACTAAACAAGTATGCAGTGTAAATTCAAAAGAATGCATGCTCCACAAATGTGAGAACTGTGGCTCTGTAAAGATGGAACTGGAAAGATATGCTACAAATAGTGACACTTACGCTTTCAAATAATGGGGTAATGTTGACCACAGTGAATTAACAACAATCACAGAAGATGCACATGTGTTTGTTGAAAATTTAAGTCTCAATACTAGGAAACAATCTATTCATAAATTTGTCAGGCATAGACAAGCTCCATACCATAGAAATCGGAATGATTCACTACCGCAAAATGATAACAGGTGACTTTGCCGAAAATTATACATGTACTGTTCAAAATTCCATACAAGCAGCATACTTCTCAGCCACTCTAACGACAATACATCCATTTGTTAACTACTACAATGCAACCAATGGCTTAACATCAACATGTTACTGCATACTGTCAAACTCCATGGATCATAACCATGTTGCTGTTCACTCATTCTTTAAAGAACTTTTACCAAAAGTCAAATTACTGGTTTCAGAATTGAAACACATTCATTATTTCAGTTATGGATCAGCTGCACAAAACCATATTGGGGAGTAATCTATACCTATAATAATAGGCTTATTAACAACCTTAGTAAAGTTGTACAGCATACATTTCTACGATTTTAGATACAACTTAGTAATTCTTGCAGACAACAATCACAATTTTCCTCCTCGAAATTTTTTACCACAAGCCACAGCAAAAATGTTTGCAATGGTTTTGTTGGTAGTGTGAAACGAGTGTTGTCTAAGTTATCACTCCAGGAACACCTTTATAATAATGCTGAAAGAATTATGAACTTTTGTATTGATAAGATTAAAGGAAAGGAGGAAGTACTTTACACTCACTACTTGTATTTTATTTTGAATCAATAACTTTGTTACAGTTCAACTTCAAACATATCATGAGTATTTGTTCAAATACAAAAAGAAAATGAAAATAATATTGAAATATAAATATAAATGATAGAAAATAAATAATTATAAAATAGTAATGAATAAAAAAGTATAAAAAATAGTTAGTAAAAATGATGTAGTAATGAACAAATAAGATTTTTAATTTTAGATTCATCTATGTAAATAAGTTAGCTGTTTCTCACTGCCAATCATTGCTACAGACTCGATAACAAAAGATGACTGATCCAATAAGGGGAACCCAATCTTTCCATGCCTTTCGATTAACAGATAATGGTCTTGCTGCTTATACTCTCAGTGAGCATATCAATGGAACGCTTGTTATTACAGATAAAGCAAGCTTATTTAATAAAAAATAGTAAATGTACTTTTAATTACAAGAAATAATAGCAATAACAATAAACAGGTAGCATACATTTTTATAATTTATTCCTTTTTTGAAATTTGAGAAAACTCAAAGTATGTGAAAATATACAATCCACTTCTGTATCCAACACATTGATTGACATCAGGTGAGGCAATATATATCCCGATGAAATATAAGAAAAAGTCATTAGTAAACTATTTACAATTGTCAATAATCATTACGACTTTGATAAGTTTAGTTGATGATCATGTTTTTAAAAAAACATTTAGTGCAATGTGTTAAAATATGAATTTAATCAGATATTCAGTCATATCTTAACATGTACAGTCTATTTTTATTTAATAAGATATACATAGTTTTATATTGAAGAAGATTAGTTTATTGTCTAATTTTTATTTTCACATATAAATTTACTTTTCAGCATGATTCCTGTTATGGAAACTGTGACATCAGTTCAAGAAATTCTGGGGAAGCCAAAATTGCACCCTCAAAACACAAACAATAGACAATTTTATATTTTTTGATTTGAAATAATGTATGCATGGCATCACTTACTTTGTATTAATTTGTTAAATAAAATTTTTTTATTGTAATATCAGTTTATGTAAAAATATTTTTAAAAATTAATTATGGTGCTAAATTATAAGATTATGCCATACTGAATAATGGCCTGTTACTTGTACATTTTACTCAATAAATGAAAAATTTTCTTTTTTTAAATAATATGCTATATATGATTAATATTTGCTGTCATTGTTAGATCGGTACAAGGTATCAGAAAATTTTAATGACTATTTTAATTAAGCCCTAAATTTGTCAATTTCCATCATTGGCAATTTTTAACAATGAATATATATTTTTTTTGTTAAACAATAAATGAAAATTTTTTTAAATTTTAATTTTACTTTTATGGTAGAGATTATAGTTCAAAAAGTATATATATAGTTTATTATACATCAGAAAAAAGTTATAATGGCATAAAAGTAGAATTGTTTTCAATTTAATAAAAATTGTTCCACTTTTGTATGCTGATATTTTTTTTCCCTGAAATCAAATAAGTAAACTCCATCTTGTTTTTTATTTAGGCTAACTTACATTTATTATTTAAATAAAAAAATATGCATTTATTATACTACAGAAAAAAGTTATGAACGTATTAAAATGCCGAAATAACAATTTTTCAAAAAACAAGCTTTCATTGCAAATCTTTTAATGCTTATAATTTAGTAGCTGATAAAACAATACATTGAAATTTTTAGATTTTTCATATTTTATTATTAAAATAATTTCAAAAGAAGAACAAAATCTGTGACATAGTGCCACCAAACTTTTGTTAAATTCTACTAGAATGACCCTTATATAAAAATTGCTTATTAAATACAAAATTTGGTTTTATACTTTTTACAAGCATATGTTTTTAGCATTAATGTTATAATAATATAGGTAAAACAAGCGCCATTTATTGTGCATTGAAAAAATTCTTAAGACATAAAATATTTTTTTGTTGCAAAAGCCGTGCCTGTTTATTATCCAATTAAATAAATTTTTTTGACTTTGCTTTTTTTATTTTTGTTACAATGATAATTGTGCTTTTGAGAAAAAAAATACTTTTGCGAGAGCTGTAAATTGCTCCTGTAAAACGTTTTAGAGGAGTGTGGACTTCCCGCCAAGGCCTTCATTCTTATAAACGCATTTTCAGAACTCTCTTGATTAATCTTCTATTTAACTATTTAACAAGTGCTTAAGAGCATGTGAAAACATTCAAAGGTTTTAATAAATTATTATTTATTGATATCGCTGAAATTTCATCACCTAATTCCGACTGGTTTCAAAGATACAACTGTTTTAATTTTGCCTTGCACCGAAAAAAATCTGCCATTTAAAAAAATGTTATCCCTTGTTTCTGTTCTGTGAGTAATAGAAAACTAAATACATTAGAATTTTTTAGAGTAAATAATCCTATAAAATCACCTAAAATATTTGAAAATGAACGTAGCACCTGAAATTTACGCAATTTTGCTAGGGCAAGTTTAATCACAAAAATGTTTTTTTTTTTAAAGTTGTTATCCTAAAGTTTAGTTACAGCTATCATGAATAATAAGGTTCTTTTCTAAAACAGAATAAAATAAAAACGTCAAATCTACTTTTTAAAAAATTTTTCCTTTTAAAACAGAAATAATGAACAATCAAAATTAATAAAATGTGTTAACTAGAGAGCAATGTAACTGAAACAGTTTCGACCACATCAAATTGTTTCTTTAGTTGTTGATGGCTTGACTTTTTTTTTTCATTAGTTATTTTTTTTTAATTTTTTTGGTACTTTAATAAAATTCGATCCTAAATTAAAAAATTTATTATAATGTTACTCGAGTGAGTTAATTTATAAAAACACAGATGTATAGCTCAATTATTTTTTTAAAAGTCTTGAATTATTTAGTTAAAGGAATCCCCTATCGTTGAGAAAAATTGTGTTCATATTAAGGAAAATGTTTGAAAAAGATGTTTAGGGTAAATTTTATTGATTTAAATTAAATAATAAATGTTTACCAATAAAACTAAAACTTTTAGTCGAAATTTTATCGCTTTACTTTGGTTCTTTGAATCTTTGTAATATAGGCTGTAATATACAGACAATTTTTTGATGCGCGCTTAATTCATAAGAGTAACAGTAAATGACGCATTGCGTAATAACTTTTTGTGCATATTTAAAATATTGAAGTGCAAGTTGTTATTAATAATCGTCAGGATAATTTTTGAAATAATATATGTTTTATATATTTGCTACGTTTTTTTAAAATAAATGTGATTTGTGTAATTGTATAAATTTTATGCAAGTATTTTACAATGTTATATTTACTTTTTAAAGAATCTTATTTTAAAGGTGATCAATGTCCTTCTGTTTTGTTTTAGATTTAGATTTAACACTTTAGACTTTTTAAGATTTATATACACTGAATTTTATTTAATTAAAATGTCTAAAGACTTCAGGAAAAACCCTCAATATCTTTACAGTGATGGGACCATTGACAGTTACGTAAAAAACGTTATTAACTATCAGCTTGGAGGATTTAGGGATAAACATACACTTTTCCTTAACAATAAGTTTGGAGTAGAAAACAAGCAGGATTATGTCTTATATTCAGGAGCTACAGACAATGTTGATAACAGTACTCAATTAGTTCTTTTCTTTGACAAATCAAGATAACCTGTTCCAAGAAGAAAGAAGAAATGACCGGAAATCTCTTCTTCCTGATGGAAGAAGAGATTTCCGGTCATCTCTACTTCCTTCGTGGAAGAAGAGATGACCGGAAGGATATTTTTGATGAATTAATGCCGGTAATTTAAAAATATATATATTGCCAAGCAAAAATACTATTTCCTTATAATATCACCAATACTCTCTGGCTTACGGGGAAATTATTCTCAATAAGCGAGATAATGATCTCTTCATTACAATATTTACCCATTATTCTTATGGTGGTGGTCAGCTATCAGAGGATAATTTTTTAGTACTTAAAACTGCTTTACAAAAGCGAATAGAGGATGAAAGTAAAAGTAGTTTAAAGGTAACCACAGTTAATCGTCCAGAAAATCCTTTTACTAATGAAAGACAATCCCTCATGCATAATGCTTCCTGCGGGGTAATCGCAGCTGATGAGAAAGTGAAAACAATCAAAGGTATTGTTCTTAATATCTCATCACCTTATCCAGTAGGAGCAGTGCAATTACGCTTATCACAACTGAAGTTTCTGCAGGAGAAATTTGGAGAAGAAGACGCGAGTAATCAGCTATTTATAAAACAAACTATGACTTTAATTCAAAAGAGTACTATAGAAAGTAACCCGACTACATTTAAGCCAATTAGAGCTGCTTTAGTAAAACAATATAATCAACAACAAGCATCTTCTCAAATATTGCATAAAAAATTAACAATAGAAACTGATAGCTTAGCAGAATCTTCTAGCGAGAAAGTAGCACAGAAAGTAAAAGAATAAAGCAGAATAAAAGACAAGTGGGTAAAACCTCCAAAAAGCTTTGATTTTGGGATAAAATCATTATAACTTTATGAGAACAAAATACGTGCTTTAAGAAAAAGAGTTATTGAGGAGCAAGTTTTATCTGAGGATAGTATAGACCATTTAGTTAAATACACTGAAACTGGTTGGGGCAGTAAAATAACTGACGGATTTGACACTTTACTTAAACCGGTACAATGCATTGCAAATAACATTTGTAAACCTACTGCCTGGGGAGAACTAGGTATCACCTTTACTAATATGTCTAAACAAGCATTAGCTTATGTGATATATGCCTGGGGAGAACTAGGTATCACCTTTACTAATATGTCTAAACAAGCATTAGCTTATGTGATTGAAGATAAAAGGCAATATGAGCTAATAGTAAAAGTTCATAAAAAAATGTCTAACAAGCCAATTTTTAGCTTTACTAAATACAGTGAAATCTCCACTACAAAATACAAAGGCTATTGCTCTTGCACATCTAAAAACCATCAATGATGATCTATATCTGGTTGCTGTAAAAAAGTTAGAAGAACTACCAGCTTTACCATGTAAAGTCTATCAAAGTTATATTGGCGATGATAATTATTCCACGCCTTTAGAAATAAGCTTTTTAGAATTAAAGCTCAGAGCTTTGAAAGCTATTAGCTCTGCTGCAATAAAGAAGTTTAAGTTCACTGAAAAACTATGCAGATTAGTTTAGGTTAATTTAGGATAAGTAGAAGATAACCAAGAGTTTTCTTACCTAAGGCAAGTCAAGAAGAGCAAAATAAATTAGGCGAAAATTCACGTCTTTCATTGTCTACTATTTTACCAAAGCAACTTACCAAATTACAGAAAGCAGTAAAAAAAAGGGAGTAACTGTTAATAGAAAATTTTGATTACTTGTATAAAAAAATATCTAGTAGGTGGGAAAAACTAAAAATTGAAGCTTTAAGCACTTTATTGATGTCAGTCGTAATTAATTATCAGGGGAATCAACAAAATCATAAAAAGTTTATAGATCTCTTTACCACAAACCTTAATGATAAGAATGAACAAATTGCTGAGCTAGCATCCTTATGTTTATGACATTTTAATTTTTGAAAAACTAACTGAGGGAACGGCTAAAGAAATATTTTTGAATAAAGAATTGGAAATATTAGATGGTATTTTGTTCCAAATTGAGCATAAAAGATATACCAAACTTAGAGAAGTTAAGAAAAATATCGACTAAAGAGGCTTGGCAATATATAGCCTAGCAAGATTTAAAGAGAATAATCCAAGGAAAACAAAAGAAAAAGGGGTGTTTAAAATGTGCAAAAAAGTTTTTGAGAAATTTAAGGTACAGGAAGCTTATGCATTTGGTAACTACATATATAATTATGCTTCATCTTTACCAATTGTAGAAACATCTTTAGTAAAAGATCTAAAGGAATTACAAACATGTAGCAACAATAAAGTAGTTATTGTTGCTAGCTATGCAATTTTGTCTATTGTTAAAAATATTGATAACTATCCTGAATTAAAAGCACTAGTTTCATTAGCTAACATAGAGGATAAGATTTGCAGCAATAAACCCGGACTTACGTTGGAACATTGTCAAATTTTTGCTGATTATGCACAAAAAGGTTGCATATCTAACAAAGCAATAGAAACCTTATTCAAAGTAATTGGGCAAAAAGATACTAATGATTCTAATCTTATTAAAGCAAAAGGTTTTGCAATTCAAGGGATTGCCTATACAATAACAAAATTTCACTGAGTATAAAACCCAAGATTTAAAAGAGCTTCAACACTCATTTATAGAAGATTTATTTTCTTTTTTAAAAAGTGGAACTTGTCGTGGACGGGCAATATTTGCTTTATTACAAATCTCAAAACTAATTGGCTTACATCCATTGTTGAGGAAAAGACATTAGAAAAGAACAAAGAAAATATAAACTCTACTTTTAAAAAAAATTTACTTTAATACGTTAATGTTTTAAATTTTTCTCTTAGAACCCTTTAAAAAATCTGAGAGCTTAGAATATATTATTGGTATATTAAAAACTATAGCTAAAGCAACATTAAACTTGGACAATCCTTTTATAGATTTAATAGTTAAAATAATTGTTCAAAAAGAACTAAAAGTCAGAACTAATATTAAAACTGAAACGATCAAGGTTTTAGGTAACTCAGCTTCAAATCCAAAAAACTCTCCTTTTTCCAATACTACTTTAGAGGTGTTAGTTAATGCGTTACCTAAAATTAATGAAAAGGACCAAGATAATATGAGAGCAGCACTAAAGAATTATCTCTCAGCAAACAAGAGTAGAAAGCTTCCTGAAACTGCTATACTTAAGAATAGCAGAGCGTTAGGCTCTCAAGCTGCATTAAATGCAGCTCAAATTTTAGAATTTGCAGCACAATCTAAGAAAGCTGATTTTTCGGATGAGGTGGTTAGAAGATTGATAGAAACAATCTCAGACAGCGATGATATAGAGCTAAAAATTAAATTAGTCGAAACAATAATTGCTTTTACAAAGTATAATAAAGTAAGTACAGCGTATTTAAGAGAAATAGAAAATTTTTTCTACGAGGAAAACTTACTAGAAGATGCTCTAAAAATAATCGCAAGTATTATTGCCATAGATAAGGATTGTACAATCAGAAAGATTTTTTGCAGAACTAAGTGGCATATTTAAATATTATCAAAGTAGTAATATTAACATTAAAGTTACTATATGTAAAATTTTTGCAAAAATTCCAAGTAAATTAACTCTAAAAAATCTCCAAGTTCAAAAATTAGCTTTAGGTACAGAACCAGTAGTTGAAGTCAAGTATGAATTAGTAATAAGTTTAAAAAGTTATATTAAGTATTGTATGATGATGATGAAAGATGGCGAAACACCTTTAGCTAATATTGAGTCATTACAAGGAGTTGCAAAAGTTTTTACTCAATTTTTATAAGTAATAATACTCTAACTTAACCGTTACCGTTTGGAGTTGAACACGAAATTGTTAGAGAACTAATATATGCTATCAGGATCTTGCATACTAAATATTCTGATATGCTGACTAAAAATACTTTTTTTAAATGTGCTGATTTATTACAAGATTGCTTTGATAAAACTATGCGGAAGGCTACAAAGACAATTTTATTTTAAAAAAAAACTGTTTCAATACTTCCTGAAATGGTTAAGGCAACTTTTGCCGTTGATGAAAAAAAGATAGGATTCACTAAGACAGTATTGCTTAACCAATTAAAAAAATAGAAGAATTAGGGATATTTATCATTAATTATCTAGAAGCATTATCTGATAAAGCAAAAAAATGGTTTTTTGTCCGAGGAGCACTAGATGGGCTACAAGTAGCTACAAGAAAAGGTAAAATCGTTGGTATTAATGTAATAGATGACTTTGATAAAATAATGGATAAAAATCCAAAGGACGTTTCAAAGGTCGTTTTCCATATTTTATTTAATATTAGTATCAAGAACGGAGAAATGTTATCAACTAATTTAAAAAAATGTAAAGAACAAAGCTTAGAAGCTTACAAAGAAAATGAAGTATGTTTAAGCTTATTTATAGATTTATTGTCTAAAAATTATATCCCTCACCTTTCGGTTATGAAAACTTCACTGACATTACTAAATAATAGCGAATTTAAAATTGTAAAAAGTCAATCCTAGGACTTCATGATATAAAACCTCTTATTCTAAAAGAAGAACTAAATAGAGAAAATATAAAACTATTAATTAAGAAATTAGAAAACCCAAATTATTAAGAGGTTACAAAACATATAATATACATAATAGAAACTATTCCAAGAATAGAGATAGAAGATGCTATTAGATCTCATTTAGAAAAACTAATTGACATAAAAAATAATGAAGCATTATTTTCTTCTCTAGATTTTAAGGATAATGGTGAAAGCCAGCAAAATTTAATTGATCTAAAAATATATGAAGATAATATTTTAAAAAGCACGTTTACTATTTTAGAGAGATCTCTTATTTATAAAGATCCTGTACTAAGAGAACTAGCACTTGAGATACTTAAGCAAGTAGCTACCGCTAAATTAGACTTTCCAGTTCCTGATATTACAGTAGAAGAAGCATGTAGTATTTTATCGCACGGTAATATTTG
Organism: Hydra vulgaris; assembly: GCF_038396675.1. Lineage (NCBI taxonomy): Eukaryota > Metazoa > Cnidaria > Hydrozoa > Anthoathecata > Hydridae > Hydra > Hydra vulgaris. The sequence goes on from NC_088930.1 coordinate 55,795,865, forward strand.
TACACAAAAATTAGATCTAGAATTTTTACTAGAATTAGTGAAGTTTGATCAAACTACACCTAATATCCCTACTGCCTCAAGGCTTCAGAGAATTGGTTTCCTTGCAGAGAGCATTAGTTCTGAAGAAGTGCGAAGAATTTCTGTTGATATTTTAAAACAGCATAGGGAAAGTAAAGCATAGCAAGAAATATTAGTGCTACAGAAGTTCCACAGCTGGGGTCTTTCTTCTTTTTTTTTAGATTCTAAAGAAAAAATCACTGATGTTTTGCAAAGGTTACCATTTTTAGCATGCTTCAAAAATCGTTCATACTGGGGTCCAGTTCAACAAGCCATTAATGATTCTGTAGATAGGCTATTGTCAAATACGGGAAGCAATGATTCTTTCTTAAAAGAACAACTAAAAAAAAACCTTAGTAGTTTAATACAGTATAATGAATATAATCAAAATGAGCAAAAGTTTTTGTTATCAAAAATAAATGAAAAACAAGCCAAATATGATTTAGAGTTAAATCAAATAATTCACCTGCTATTTTTTCTTCAATTGGGTAATGCAGACAGTATAATCTTATAAGCTAGTGAAGAGCAAGATAAAAATATTTGGTTTTATAAAGTTATTAAATCTTGGTTAAGTAATAGACTTTTTTAGCAGCTAGATATAGATGACATTAGGAATAATCATCAAGCAGAAAGTTCGACTGCGGAGTTTATAAATTAACTATCCGTTAAAGAACAAGTAGATATAGAAAATATCTTGTCTAGTATTTCTTATCAAACAGTGGCTTCAATAAAAGAAACTTTTTAACATTATTAGGCAATTTAATCTTCCACTTAATCCAATATTAAGGTGGGTGTAAAATCAAGCTTATAATTTAGAAAATTTCGAAACTACATGATTTTATAAGTAAAATAATTCTTTTGGAAATTCCAGAAACAGTTTTATCAGATTTATACAAGAATGGTTGGGATATAAAGGTTATATTGATCCTTTAAAAGACAATTATTCAACAGGTTGGTGAAAATAAGGTTGGAAAAGATGTATTAAATAAATTGTTACCAATATTAACCACTTTATATAACCATGGGATCGAACTTTCATATAAAAATATGATTCTGGAAGTTATTGAGCAAAATAACAAAGACGACTGGATCAAAAAATTAAATGAATTTATTTTTAGAGAGATTTTTAAATATGACACAAATGAGCTTATTGCTAATGAACTTACAATGACATTCGCAGAAAGATTATCAGAGAACTTTTTAAAAATCGTTGGAGATGAAAAGATTTTTAAGAAAGGTGATTTTATATCGCGATTAGCAGAAGGATTAAGATATTTCTCTCCAATACAAAGTTGGCAAGAAGGTGTAATACTAGCTTGTGCAAAGTTTATAAAAAAAGATCCATGCTTTCGAAAAAGTAATAATTTTCTTCCAGAGATGTTAGCGGTAATTAATAGGGCTCTTATTGTGCATAATTTAGTTGGTGATTGTAGAGAATATGAGCTCAGAAAAGCTCAGGTTCTTATTATTTTGTTGCTACTTAATAAAGAAGAAGAAATAGATAGATTGAGCCAAATCTCTACAGGCGAAGGAAAATCAGTTACTATTTCTGCATTGGCAGTAATTAATGCCTTACGTGGGGAAAAAGTTGATATTATCACCAGCTCCCCTCTACTTGCAAGCAGAGATTCAAAGCAATTTAGAAGTTTTTATGCAAAAATTTGGTTTAGATTGTGCAGATTACAGTGACAATTACTATTCTGGAGTATGACTAAAACTATGTTATGATACAGAGATAGTATATGGAAATGCTACTAGCTTCCAGTATGACCTTTTAAGAGAAGAATTTAGCCTACTTGAAACCAGAGGAGTGAATATTGCGATGCTCTCCGCTTCTATTTCTGGGATGAATTATCTTAATTTAATTTTTATGATAATTCACTCTTACTTACCTGAAAAACAAAAGTTTATTAGTAACAAAGATGTTTTTACCTCAGAAACAAAAATAGAAGTATTAAGTCAAATAGACAAAAAAGAAATTATTGTTCCTTAACATTTAGTTAATTTTATTAAACATGAGATTGAGCTATGGATAAAAACTGCCAGAGAAGCAAAATATGCGTATCAGCTGGGGATGAATACCGCATCGTAGGTGAACAAATTATTCCGGTAGATTTTTCTAATACTGGAGTTACCTACAAAAATAGTAGATGGGGACATGGTTTATACCAATTTTTAGAGATAAAACATCAGCTAAAGCTCCTACAAGAAAGCTTAGTAACAAGCTATTGTACAAATATTGCGTATATAGAACGTTAAAATAATGAGCAAACAAAAACCAATAAGATTATTGGAGTAACCCTAACCCTGAGTAACTAGTACGCCTGGCTCAGAGAAAGCACAAGCGCTTTTAGTAAACTTATATAAAGTAGATTTTTTTACCTCGCTGTAGTACATCGCTATAGGCAAAGAAAGTTAAAGAATTTCCTGCTAAAATATGTAATTCGGCAGTTAATTGGAAAAATAAAGTTTTAGATAGCACAATGCTTGAATTATCAAAAGATAGAGCTGTAATTGTAATCTGTGAAACTGAGAAGGATGCAAACAATATTAAAACAGAGATAAGTAAAGTTATATTAGATGGATTTAGGATTAAGAAATATACAACGAGTGATAGTGAGCAGACCTCATTTATTGAAGGTATAACGAATCGTGGTGATTTTATTATAGCAACTTATATAACTGGTAGGGGAAATGATATAAAAATCTCTGATGAGGTTAAGCATAATGGGGGGTTACATGTTTGTGTTACTTTTTTACCAACTAACCTTAGGGTCGAAGAGCAAGCTTTTGATAGAACAGCTAGAGAAGGTAAACTTGGTTTTGCCAACTTTGTAAGGTGAAACAAAAATTAAAAATAAATGCTTGGAGCAGTGAACAAAGTGAAGAAAAGACGAACTTATTCAAAGAAAAAGAATGGCAAGTAAAATTATTTTTTATTTTTTTCTCTTCAAGCACTTTATGAAGAATGGGGATTATGGCTGGCACAGCAAGAGGATTTTAAAGTAGGGAGTTATGCAAAGTTTAAAGAATTTGCAATAAATATCAACGTCAAGTTTGAAAATGTTACAATAACAAGTAATCCAATTTACTGGCAAGGTTATGCTAGTGATTTAATTGAATTTCTTGAAAGCTGGCGTAGTATTGGTCACTAGTGCTATATAGAAAGCTATAGAGATGGATGAAGATTTATCATTTTATGCTCACTACCTAAAGGCTTACGTAAAAATTAAAGATTCACAAACAGGAGTGTATCTCTGCTCTTCGGCCCAAAAAATAAGTAAAGCTAAAATCAAAGAAGCTTTGAAAAACTTAGAAAAATCTAAAGAACTGCTTCAAGTCAAAGAAATTTTACAACTACATAAGCTCATTGAATTATGTAGAAAATGCTCACTTTCTAATAAAGAAAAAGACCCACGACTATCTTTAGAAAAACAAGATGAACTCACCAAACTGGATATCCATACTATTGAAAGGTTGGATATTTTAGAAAATTTTGTCATTAATATTGATAGCAATATCAAAGCGATTAACGACTCAAGAAAAGTAATAGACATAACTGTTGAGAAAGGAGAGTTAACTGTTCAGCCTCATAAAGAAGAGGATGAAGTAGCAAAAAATAAGGCAGAAAACTTACAAATACCTTAACTTGAGGAATATGAAACTTTACCTACTAGCACAACTATTTCTTAAGGTAAAGGATTTTTTGAACATATGTCTGTAGATCTAAGTCCTAAGTATAACCAAAGTAAGAAAAAAATTAAGAAATACCTAGATGACTTATCTTTTACGTGCAAGGTCTCTTTACATTTTCATAATTTACGACAAGTGAAAGATATGCGTATCATGGATTTAAGAGAAGATGCAAGGAAAGTTGTAAGTAAAGCATTTAAAAATGAAAGCTCCGACTCAGTATGTGTTGACATTAAGTTTGAAAAAATCTTTAGAAGCAAGGCCATTAAGCTACTTCCTCAATATAGAATAGATTTGGTGAAAGCAGAAAAATATTCAGATAGGTGGCCTGTGGTAGCTCAGAAAATGGTTTACTTTAGTAAAGGTATAAACGAAGCTCGGAAAGAATGGCGAAACAAAGTTGAGAGTTTATGCCGTAAACTAAAAGGTGCTGAAGCAATGAGTATAAATTTAGTATTGCATTATTTACCTAAAAACAAATATGAAAAAATTGTTGCTAAGGTAGAGGGGCATCTAACTGATGAAACGAAAGGGATATTTGATAAAAAAGTTGAGTACTCAACAATGGTATTATTCTTCGAAAGGATTTCCCAAATTACTGCAATTAAAATATTAAATGATTTACAGACAGAAAAATCCTTAATAAAAACTAAGGTTGATTTATCCTGTGCTGATATTAAAAAACACCAAGCAGAGCAACTTTTTTATCTTAATGTGGACTACATAAAAGATGCGATATTTTCAGTAAAAAATCTTAGTAAGGTTGATGCATTGTGTGTTGTCACAGAATCAAATATATGTGCAGAAATATTTACAAGACCCAGGTTAGACGTTATTGAAAAATAATCACTGCCTACCACTAATAGAGAACAAATACTTGATTTAAGGAAAAATGAGATGAGGTATTTTTTTTCCCTTAGTAAGAAAGACCGATTTAGAAAAGCTACATTCTGTACGGTTGCAGCTCTAACAGTGTGCACAAGGTTTAGTTGCTGCAAGTCTTATGGTTGGCAGTGTAGGTATTGCTTTGGCACAGCATATGATCACAGAGACATTTGCAGATTTATTAAGTTTAATGAGCGTTGCAAATGGCACCTGTGATTGGTCAAGCATTTGGGACTGGAAAATTATTAACAGCTAATAAATCTGCGAGTACTACAGTCAGTATAGCTGAGGAGGTAAGTAATGTGGAAGAATTTGCTGCAAAAGGACTTCAATGTACTGACAATGGTTGCAATGTTGCAAAAAACGTAACTGCAATAAGAAAAAATGGTGAGAAGGGGGTTGGTGCAGCGCGGGGCCCCTTGCGTTAGCCGCAACAAGGGGTGCACCAGAGCTGCGCCTGGATCTGGGGGGGGGGGGGTTGGGTGAAATTCTTTTAGAGGAGAGAAAAACCGAAGGGTTTTTTTTTATTTCCTATTTTTAATGAGTTGAGTGGTTTATAAAGGGTAGTTCGTTAAAAGTGCATATTTAGGAAAATTTTTAAGAATTTTAATTATTTGATCTTCTAAAAGGAGAAGAGTAAACTAATGGAAAGTTATTTGGCTCATTTCCAGAATATAATGGTTCGATTCCTTTCTCTTTATTTTTAAATAAGAGCAGTTTTCGTTTGATTATGGAGAAATAAAAGTATGAGAATCGTTTATAAATGTTAGTGGAAGCAGATAAATGAGTAAAATAGCGTAATTACTGTTTTGTATCAGGTTAAAAAATTTAATACTTTTTTATACTAAGATGCATAGCTTAAGCCATGTTTTTACTGAAACAAAGAAAAATTAACAGCAGTAAGGAAATTTATACAAATAAAGTAATTTAGATATAAAGTAATCGTAAATTTTGTCTAATTAAGTGCCAGCAGACGCGGTGATACTTAAGAAATAAGTTTTTATAAAAAAATAGGTTAAATGTGTATAGAATAAAAATTGTAAAATTAAGATTATTGATTTGGTAAAATATACAATAATTAAAATTTGATAAAAAAACTATAAACTTGAATAAATGATAATTAAACAGGATTAGATACCCTGGTATTCTTTTTGTTAATATTTAATCTGAACAGTATACCTAAATAGGTGAAAATGAAATATTTTGGTTGTTTATTTTTCTAATTAGAGGAGTATGTAATTTAATTCTATAATCCGCGAAATACCTTACCTTTTTTTGAAAATACAAGTGTTGCATAGTTGTCTTCAGCTTTAACTTATGGTTAAAGCATAGTTCTTTAAAGAATAAAGTCAAAAATTATGGCCTTTATAAAAAGGGATATTATGCACTACAATAAATATTTTAACATAAATTTATATTTGGATAGTCAATGTAAAGTGATTTAAAAGAGAATTTAATAGTAATTAAAAATATAAAGTTTTAATGAATAAGTGCAAATATTAATACAAATAGCCCGTCGCCTTGATCATAAAAGAAAGTAACATAGTGGGGAAAAGGGAACTTTTCCCTGTGATTTATAATCCAATCATGAATGAATTTTTCTTTTTTTTTTCTATTATAATAATTTTAGGATGTTTCATGTGTATTAATTCTTTAAATCCTATTCATTCTGTTTTTTAATTAGTAGCTGTATTTTATTTTTCTTTTGCTTTATTAATTAATTTAGATTTAGAATTTTTATCATTATTGTTAATAATAATATATGTAGGAGCTATAGTAATTTTTTTTAATTTGCAATAATGATGTTAGATATAATTTAAATAAAAAAAATTCTAATATCAATTATATAATCCCTATAATTTTAATTGTTTTAACTTCATTAATAGTAAAAGTTATTAATAAAGATGTACTTTTACCTTATTATTTAAATAATAAATTTTTAAATTTCAATTTAATAAATTATCATAACTTTCATAATATAGCTTTATTTTTTTATTCTAAGTATTTTATAAATTTTATGTTAATAAACATTATTCTATAAATAGGAATGATAGGAATAATTGTCTTAACAATTTTACTCATAATCTTAATTCAAAAAAGCAAAAAATATTTATACAACATTTAAGAAATAGTTTATGAAATTAAATTTCTTTATTTATCTATTTATTAGTTTTTTACTTAGCTTTATTGTTTTATTTCTTTCAATTTTTCTTTCTTTCAAATCACCTGATAAACAAAATGTTTCTATTTATGAATGCGGATTTAATCCTTTTTATTCAACTGGTCAACCATTTTCTATAAGATTTTTTTAAATTGCTATCTTATTTTTATTAATTGATTTAGAAATAATTTATTTATTTCCATGATCAGTAAATTCAAATTTAAAAGACTATTATTCACAATCTATTATTTATTTATTTATAATTATATTAGTTATAGGATTAATCTACGAATGATTAAAAGGTGGATTAGAATGAGAATAATGTTATTTGATTTTAATTTATTGATAATAATTATGTTTTGTATTAGTATTATAGAAATAGTTATCAATAGAAGCAATATAATATTAATATTAGTTAGTATAGAAATTTTATTATTATCTATTTCAATGAATTTTATATTAAGTTCACTAATTAGTTTTTCTCTAGAAGGACAAATAGTAGCAATATACATAATAATTGTTGCTGCTGTCAAGACAGCTATTGGATTATCGATAATAGTAGCTTCTTATAAAATAAAAGGGTCTATTTCTTTAAAATTATTAAATTTATTAAAAGGATAATGAAAAACATATATTTAATTATATTATAAATTATAAAGTTTTTAACAATTATTATTCCAGTTTTGATTTCTGTTGCTTATTTGACTTTAGCAGAAAGAAAAATTTTAGGTTACAGCCAAAATAGAAAAGGTCCTAATATAGTTGGAATATATGGATTATTACAGCCTTTAGCCGATGGTGTAAAATTATTTTCAAATGAATTAATTATCCCTAATCATGTTAATATATTTCTTTACCTAATATCCCCTATTTTAGCTTTAACTTTATCATTACTCATTTGAATTATAATTCCATGAGGAGTTAATAATTTAATTTTTGACTTAAATTTGGTAATAATGTTTACTTTTGCTATCTCTTCAATAAAAATATATTCTATACTTTTATCTGGATGATCAAGTAATTCTAAATATGCTTTTTTAGGTTCATTGAGAGTTGTTGCTCAAATGATAAGTTATGAAGTATGTATTAGTTTAGTTGCTTTTTCTTGTATTTTATGTGCTGAAACTTTAAACGTTTATTCTTTAATAAATTCACAAAGTCAAAGTATTTCATATATTTTTCCTTTATGACCAATAGCTATAATGTTTTTCATATGTTCATTTGGAGAAACTAATAGAGCTCCTTTTGACTTAACTGAAGGTCAATCAGAATTAGTTTCTGGTTATAATGTAAAATACTCTTCAATGTCTTTTGCTTTATTCTTTTTGGCAGAATATTCTCATATAATATTTACTAGTGCTTTTTTTGTAATTTTGTTTTTAGAAAATTGTATATGTGTTTTTATTTATTTGAGTTAGAACTTCTATTCCTAGATTAAGATATGATCAATTAATGGGTTTATTATGAAAATCTTATTTACCTCTAAGTTTATCATTTATTATCATTACTAATTCTTTACTATGAGCTTTTATGAGGTTTATTTAATAAATGATGTATTTAATCTTTCTTTTATTAATTCCATTTATAAGTATAATAAATATCTTATTGATTAAAAGAAGTAATTAAAATAATTTTAATGTTTCTTTGTTTTGAACTTTAATATTTTTATTTTATTTTACATTATTTTTTATTTTGAATCATAAAACTTTAAATTTTCAATTTAGTTTAAATTATAAATAATTATTAATTAATTCAATTTTTATTAATTGAAACATTTTTATTCTTTCTATTGATGGCTTATCTATATTTTTTATAGGTTTAAGTATTTTATTAACTCCTATATGTATGTTAATAAGTTTAAGATCTATAAAATATTTTAAAAAAGAATTTAATATATTGCTGTTTATATCAGTAATTTTATTAATTGCAGTATTTTCTATTCTAGATATTTTATGATTTTACATTTTATTTGAAAGTATACTAATACCTGTATTTATTATGATTGGTATATGAGGTTACAGAGAAGAAAAAATTAAAGCTGCTTTTTACTTCTTTTTTTATACTTTAATAGGATCTTTATTAGTGCTAATAAGTATATTTAAAATATACTTATTAACTGGAACCACTAGTTATGAAAGTTTATTAATTATAAAAATTCCATATAATATTCAATTTTGATTATTTATCGGGTTTTTTGTAGGTTTAGCAGTAAAAATACCAATGGTACCATTTCATATTTGGATTTCTCAGGCTCACGTAGAAGCACAAATAGCAGGTTCAATTTTATTAGCAGGAATACTTTTAAAATTGGGGGCTTATGGTTTGATCAGATTTTGTTATCCAATTTTTCAATTAGCCTCTCAATTTTATTGTCCATTAATTATTATAATGAGTATTATAGCCATAGTTTATGGTGCTTTGACTACATGTCGTCAAATAGACATAAAACGCTTAATTGCTTATTGTTCAGTATCTCATATGGGTTTAGTGACTATAGGTATTTTCTCACACTCTATTGAAGGATTAGTTGGATCAATGTTAATGATGGTTGTTCATGGTTTATCTAGTTCATGTTTATTTATTATTACTTCAATTTTGTATTTTAGATTTCATTCTAGAATTATAAAATACTTTAAAGGTTTAACAATTACTATGCCTATTTTAAGCATAATTACACTCACTTTAATTTTAGCTAATATTTCATTTCCTCTAACATTAAATTTCTTAGCTGAATTATTTTTTAAAAATTTCGGCTTTTAAATTTTATTTATTTATAATTTCATTAATTTTATTAGGGGTTTTCATAAATTTAATTTATTCTTGATGAGTTTATAATAGAATGTTTTTTGGTTCTAGTTCACCTCATCTAAAATTTTCAAGAGATATAATAGGTTTTGAATTTCAAAGTGTATTACCATTAATAATATTTATTATTGTATTAGAAATTTATCCTAATATATTATTTGATTCTATAACATTTAGTTCTTATATTAACATTTCTACAAAATGAGAATTAGAAAAAACAATCATCTTATAAAACATATTATTTCTACTTTAATCGTTCTCCCTTATCCGTCAAATATAAATTATTTATGAAATTTTGGGTCCTTATTAGGATTATGCTTTGCAATCCAATTGGTATTATGGGGGTTATCAAAAATATTATGGGGGTTATCAAAAAAACCTATTTGATGTTCAGGTATAACTATATTTATAGTAATGATGATTACTGCTTTTACAGATTATGTATTACCGTGAGGACAAATGTCTTTTTGGGGGGCCACTGTTATCACAAATTTTTTATCTCCAATTCCCTATATAGGGAATAACATAGTTCAATAAATTTGGGGTGGATTAAGTGTAAATAATGCCACTTTGGGTAGATTTTTTAGTTTACATTATTTATTTCCATTTGTGTTAGCATCTTTAATTTTAATTCATGTAGTATTAATTCATAGTGTTGGGTCTAGTAATCCTTTAGGAATATATAGTAACTTTGATAAAGTATCATTTCATTGATATTTTGCAAAAAAAAAATGTTTACAGGTTTTTTATATTAATATTTATTTTATTATTTATAGTATTTTTTATACTAATACTTTAGGTGACCCAAAAAATTTTATTAAATTATTAATTTAATAAAATTTTCTGGGTCTTATTCATTAGTAACTCCTGTTCATAAAATGCCAGAATGATACTTTTTATTTGCTTATGCTATATTAAGATCAATTCCTAATAAGTTAGGAGGAGTTTTAGCTTTAATTTTAAGTATAATAATTTTGTTTATTATTCCATTTTTACACACTAATAAATTTTTTTTCATTAACTTTTAGACCTAGAGGAAAATTATTATATTGAATGTTTATAGCAAATTTTATTTTATTAACTTGATTTTGTTCTAAACCTATAGAAAATACTTATATATTAATTAGTATAATTTCTAGTTTATTTTATTTTTTAAATTTTTTATTGATAATTCTAATAATAGGAAAATTAGAAAATTATCTATTTTTTCAAAAGGTAAGTGTATAATTGAATCACACGTTGAATGTTTTCAACTAATCACAAAGACATAGAAACTTTATATATGATTTTTGGGGCATTTTCTGGAATGATTGGAACTGCTTTAAGTATGTTAATCAGAATAAAGCTCTCAGCACCAGGAAGAGTAATAGGAGATGATCATTTATATAATATCATAGTAACAGCTCACGCTTTTGTAATGATATTCTTTTTAGTCATGCCGTTTTTAATAGGAGGTTATGGAAATCGATTTGTACCTATATATATAGGAGCACATGACATGGCCTTTCCTAGACTAAATAATTTAAGTTTTTGACTACTTCCTCCTGCATTAATCTTACTTTTAACTTCATCTTTGGTAGAACAAGGAGCAGGAACAGGTTGAACAGTTTATCCTCCTTTATCTGGACCTTTAGCTCATTAAGGAGGATCTGTAGATTTAGCTATTTTTAGTCTTCATTGTACTGGATTTTCTTCAATTGCTGGAGCAATTAGTTTTATTGCAACTATTTTTAATATAAGAACACCAGGTTTAACATTTGATAAACTTCCGTAATTTGTATGATCTGTGTTAATAACAGCATTTTTATTACTTCTTTCTCTTCCTGTCTTAGCAGGAGCAATAACTATGTTATTAACTGATAAAAATTTTAATACTACTTTCTTGATCCAGCTGGAGGAGGAGATCCTGTTTTATATCAACACTTATTTTGATTTTTTGATCATCCAGAAGTATATGTTTTAATAATCCTGGGATTTGGAATCATTTCACAAACTACTTCTATTTTCAGTTCAAAAAATCAAGTTTTTGGGTATTAAGGTATGATATAGGCTCAATTAGCCATAGCTTTTTTAGGTTTTATTGTTTGAGCTCATCATATGTTTACTGTAGGCATGGATGTTGATACTTGAGCTTATTTTACAGCAGCTACTATGATTATTGCTGTTCCTACAGGAATTACAATTTTTAGTTGATTAGCAATAATGTTTGAGGAAAAATTAATTTATCCACACCTATGTTATGAGCTACCGGCTTTATATTTTTATTTACTTTAGGTGGTTTAACTGGTGTAATTTTAGCTAATGGGTCATTAGGCATTTTATTACGTGACACATATTATGTAGTAGCTCATTTTCATTATGTTTTATCATTAGGGGCAGTATTTGCTATGTTTGGGGGATTTTAATTTTGATTTAGAAAAAGCTCCGGAATTGCTATTAATGAAACCTTTGGTAAAATTCACTTTTGAATTACCTTTATAGGGGTAAATTTAACCTTGTTTTCACAATATTTCTTAGGATTAGCAGGAATGCCTAGAAGATATGCAGATTTTTCAGACAGTTTACTTACCTGAAATACTATTAGTTCTTTAAGTTCAATTTTTTCTATTATAGGAGTAGTCTGATTTATTTATGTAATTTTTGATGCTTTCGTTCAAAAGAAAAATTTATTTCTTGAAATAACTTAAATATTGAAAAAACAAATACTTTAGAATGATCATTATATTGTCCTCCTAGCTATCACACTTTTAACAAACTACCTTTTATAAACCATTCAACTCATTAAAAATAGGGAATAAAAAAGCTCTTCGGTTTTTCTCTCCTCTAAAAGAGGATCACCCAACCCTCCCCCCCCAGATCCAGGCGCAGCACTAGCGCACCCCCTGCTGCGGCTAACACAGGGGGCCCCGCGCCGCACCGAACCCCCCTTCCCCTAATAGAGAAGAAATACTTGATTTAAGGAAAAATGAGATGAGGTATTTTTTTTCCCTTAGTAAGAAAGACCGATTTAGAAAAGCTACAATCTGTACGGTTGCAGCTCTAACAGTGGCACAAGGTTTAGTTGCTGCACGTCTTATGGTTGGCAGTGTAGGTATTGCTTTGGCACAGCATATGATCACAGAGACATTTGCAGATTTATTAAGTTTAATGAGCGTTGCAATTGGCACCTGTGATTGGTCAAGCATTTGGGACTGGAAAATTATTAACAGCTAATAAATCTGCGAGTACTACAGCCAGTATAGCTGAGGAGGTAAGTAATGTGGAAGAATTTGCTGCAAAAGGACTTCAATGTACTGACGATGGTTACTATGTTGCAAAAAACGTAACTGCAATATGAAAAAATCTTTCTGTATAGAAAAAAGTTGTCAGTACAGCAGCAATTGCTACTACATAAGTTGTTTTAATAGGTTATAACAAAATAATTACACATGTATTGGAGGATATTAATGAGAGAAAGACGGAAGAAATAAAAGGTGAAGTGGAAAAAAATTTATCTAGCTTTTCAGAAAGAATTCAAGATTTATTAGAAAGAATTTTTATAAAAGATAAGTTATTGCCTTCTAATGATATTTATGAGCAATTATGAAAAAAATTGATGCAACTTGCTTGATTTTTATTCACAGCTTGGTTATATTGACCATTACGGTAACTTAAATCCAAACATAGTGCTACCAAAGATTACAACTGATAAAACTACACTTGATAAAACAAGAGAAAATGCTATCAATTTTATTTACAATGAATATTCAATAGATTATAGTAAACAAAAGTTAAAATTTGGTGAAGATATTACACGGTTTCTTGTCGGTAACAAGCGAAAAGAATTTCAATTAAATATAAGCTGGGCAAGCGCTGCCCTAAATATCCTTACTAGCAGTTTTACAGCTTTAACAAGTAGAAAAATTGAATCACTTTTTCTTAATCAAAAAGATTTTATAGATCAAAATCCTTCATTTGTAACACATTTTACAAAATTACTTAATCCTGATAGTTTTGAAGAATTTATCAGTACAATAATACAATTTAATAAACAATATAGAATCAATAAGACTGGTGCTACGTATATAATAAAATTTGCCCAAGGAAGCCTTATTCTACCAAATAAACTTGCAGAGGCCTTATACAAAATAAGTCGTATAGCCCTTAAGCCTAACGAACAAGTTATAAATCCAGATGTTCCTAATCATTCTTATGTAACAAAAATGCAAAGTAAGGCAATTGCTCTGCTAGAAGATATTTTGTATTACTCTGACAATATATTACAGCAACTTACTGATCAAAATAAAAATATCACGGCTAACAAAATTATAATAGTCGTCACTATAGCCAGTTACTTACTTATAGCAATATTTAATGTTTCAACTTGTTCATTCCTTATCAATCAAGTTCAAGTCTTAGATAAAAGTTTCATTCAACAGCCTATAAATAGTAAAAAATTATGGAGCTAACTATCCCGATTGGATAAATATCTCCCTCAATGCGGACAAATCCTTATAAAATTTGAACTACGTAAAAAATTAGTTCAAGAAGGGGGAATACTAGATCAAGCTGGATTAAAAACATTAAGCGGGATATTATTGCAACCGGCTATGATTGAAAAATTACATTCTTCGTTATTAATTTGTTTTTCTGAAAAACCAGATTGGTATGGGATTACTTCACTAACTATAGAGTTAGGGGCAAATAGTGAACCAATGAGAAATTATTTTGAGGTAAAAAAATATGCTATAATATCGTTTTTGTTGGCTAACTTCAGCGACTCTATTTTACCAGAGTTAAATGCATACGGGGTAGATTATAAAATACTTGACCATATTGACAGTATACTACCCCATATTGTTATAATAAATAATATCTTTCAAGCCTATAGCCAAAATAAAAAGTTAGACGCGCTAATTGATTTTACAGAATTTTTAAAATTAGACACAGATTTTACTAAATATAAATCTACCACACCTCAATTTATATCTAATATATTTAATTCTGTTCAGTGTTTAAAAAAAGTAATGAAAGACATAAATATAGAAAGCATGTCACAAATTGTAATAAAGAACCTTTCTCCAATCTCTAACATTCTAAAGACATACCAAGCAGGAGAGTTTAGAAGTTGTGTCAGGTGTGCTATGTGTTTTATTAAAAACATTAAACCTGATATACCTGAAATAATAAAAAATTCTGCAGTTTTCACCGTAAATTATATCAGCTCTAGCCAGGTTGATGATGTACCATATATAGGTTCCATTATAGATGAAATTGCCTAAATGTATTTGCTAGCAACAACAAACATGAATTCCAGCAATCAAAGACAATTTTTGGCTAAGACTATTTGCGACTATAATTTTGCTTTGACTAACATTAAATGAGAATAGATTTTTTATGGCTAAAATTATTTGTTTCTATAAATTGGTTTGGCTAACTTTATTGTGGGCCCCGTGCGGAGGAAGACCCAAAAATCTTGGTTATGGATTTTAGAGTTGTTGCAGAGCGCCAATTTGCACGTCTCCTGCCCTAATATATTTTTATAATGTTGTTTTATAAATTCCTGGTTGCTCAGCTATATCATCAATTTTCAGTTCATTTTTTAAAAACAGAGTCTCAGCTGTACAAGCAACTTTCATAATTTTTTCCGACACCCCTTGGGTCTGTCACCCATTCTCCCTCTTGCTCTAACAGATTTGAGTACCGCCATGGTTTTCTTACGTATTAAGTTTTTTCAAACTTCGCGTAATATGTTCGTAATATATTCGTAATATATTCGTAATATATTCGTAATATATTCGTAATATATTTGTAATATATTCGTAATATATTCGTAATATATTTGTAATATATTCGTAATATACTCGTAATATATTCGTAATATATTCGTAATATATTCGTAATATATACGTAATATATTCGTAATATGTTCGTAATATATTTGTAATATATTTGTAATCATTTTGTATAATACGTTTTATACGTAGCTTAACAAAAAACTATCTGTGCTATACGAACTAAAGACATATGCTAACGCTATGACCCATTGTTCGCATAATATAAACTAGTCGTGTTAGATAAATTATTAACTGATTATAAAGAAAAGATGATTGTTGAAATACTAGCGATAATACCTTAAAAAACTATGTTTCGGATATAAAAATTTTCTACAGGGAGAATATGGCAAGAGTTTTACACCTATCAACAAAGAACATATTAGTGCATGACCAATATTCTTTTTAAAATTAAGGGCCAATTAGATGTGTTACCGTTTAACCTGCGGAACAGATTAACTCAATAAAAAGTAAACGTCAAGATGATTATATGTACTAACACATATTAACCATAGCTGTTGTTTGTATAATATGCTAATAGGAATTTTAGCAGCTATTTTGCTGATAGGCCTATACCAAAAACGATAAAAAAAGCAGCGCTATTTGTCTATTCGAGTCTAATCGCAAAAAACTATTTACTACAAGTAGTATTAAAAAAATGTTAGCAAACTATGCCGCAGAAACTCAGATGCAACAATCGCTTTTTTCTCATAATCTCCTTTACTTTTTTTTTACTTGGCTAAAAAAACAAGGAATTGATGATACTCCATTTTAACCATACACCGTTCATAAGACTAGGCAATCACTAGAAATATATTCAAGGCTGTCGTTGTCAGATTCACAAAGGGTATATGATAAGGTGATTGGTAGATTTCCGGTGCGATAATAAACTTTATGGAAACATTGGCAATCCATATTGCAAATGGAAAGAAAAATAAGGAAACTTACCTCTATGAGTCTAACTGGAAGAAGCCATATACCTACAGAGGAATAAGCGAAATATTAATGCACTATACAAAAGAAGCTGGACTAGAGAACTCATTTTCTCCTCACAAACTAAGGCATTTCCATTTTACCTGGATGAAGAAAAAGGGCGTGCATGACGCATTTATCCAACCTTATTCTGATCATGAGAGCAGGCAATCATTACAGATATACTTATAATAGTCCTTATAATAGTCCTTTGGAGATTGCAATTATATGAAAAAAGAACTAAGGACTTCCCAGTTTAACGTTGCGGCTCAGCGTATGCACCCTTAGCACTGGTCCAAAAAGTTCGCTGAATTTGGAGTTTTTACAAGACAACACCATAACCACCATACCATGACCAACATATAACGACATCTATAAAAATCAAAAGAGAACACTTTTTCCTAAAAAATGCTCCACCCACACAGATGATCCATATCAAGTAATAACAAAATCAAAGGAAGAAGTAAACTTGTATGCTTTGTACTGGAAGCTAAGAATATCCAGCGATCACCTTGCTTATCAAGGTTAGATAAATAATCCCTGAAACAGATCTATTTATCTTGCAATACATTCTCATTAACAAGTGCAGGTCACTCGGTGTATACTATAGGGGTACAAGCGCGCCTCGCCAGTAAGTTATTAAATACTATTGTACTGGTCGCATAAACCAGCTACTTAGCGCAAAGGATAATAAAAACGATACGCCTAACGCCTTGGATGCAACCTGTTTGACCATGGCAATCCGGTGGCTGAATATTTGACCGCCGCTGATTAGATTTCCTACTGCTTTATCAATGACTGCTTTAATTACTCGCCTTTCTTAATCCAAGATTTTCATCCGCAATTTTATGTCGTTGATTTCTTTTCTAAGTTCCGCTGCTAATTGAGTTTCAGTAGATAAATGAAATTGGTATTTAAAAGAAAAATTCCGGGTATTCTGCGTCCCCAAAGTATATTTAACTATGTAAACACTTTTATCTATACACAGAACAAGACCTTCTGCCCAAGATCTTCGTGATTAATCTTATGAGTCTTGATATCAATTTTTTTTTTTTTCTTTTCTATTTTTTTTTTTTTTTTTTTTTTCTTTCGATTTTTAGCCGTATAAAAATATAAATACAACCAATATTTCCAATATACAGATGGCCGGGGCAAGAAGAAGACACAATTTGTCTTTTCGCCAAGCCCCGAAAGCATATTTTGAAACCCTATTCAGACTCAGAATAGGCAGAGATATGCGCAATCTGATTCGCTGATTTTGAAAGAGAGGCTTTTGCGCGTATGCTTAAGTCAAAATAAATGTCAAAAAACGTTTAATAATACGATTAAAAATATTTAATAATAAAAGTGAATTTGAGTAATTTCATAAAAAACCAAATAATAATAGCAAAAAAATTATGATTTTTCTATCCAATTTTGTGCAATATAGTAAAAATACTTATACAAACCCTCACTACTCAAAACATCCGCAATTTTCAGAATTTTTTCTTAAAAATAAAGACATAAAAAAATTAGTTTGTTTTTCTAATTGTTTTTATATTATTCTAAGATATAAAAAAGACAACCATTGTAACAAACTATAAACCAGATGGTAAAACTTGACTATGCTGCAATTCTCATACGATAGATTTTTTAAAACAGTTTTAAAATTTACCTACTAATATCAATAGACTATTATTAACTTGGTATAATTTTTTTAAATTAAGTTCCCATTTATCCAATCACTTAGCAAGAAAAGTATTTTGAAAAAATTGCCTAATTTCTTTTTAGAACTTTACACTTATTACTCCCATATATAAATTATATAAAACACTAAAAAAGTCTGAGAATATTGCTTATTGGTTTTAATAGCTAGCCCAGATGATTTGCAACACTCTTAAATTAAAAGCAATTGTTAGCAAGAGCAAATTTAGATATCCTTTCGTAATGTATCGTAATAAAAGATCACAAAGCATTGTAGCATAATAAGCTATTAGAAAAAATCTATAACCTGATGTCCACAAGTGTGTTTTGATATAGTAAACTGATTACCAAAAGCAATAACTCTCAACTTACCACACCTTTATGAAAAACTAAGTGTAAAAAGGTAGAAACAAGAAAGATTGCAAACATACAAGTTCATGTTGTTGTTTATTTCAATTTCAAAACTCAATACATGTTTGTTGATATATAGCTTTTAACCTGAACAAAATACTCGTTATTGTATTCTATAATTAATATAAAATTTTTATCCTTTAATAGCAACTGATGGTAAATAATATTAAATAAAGCAGCAAACTTTGATAAATTTTATATATTTATAATGCTAATAATTTATTTTACATTATATACTCCAGAAGAAAAAGAAAATATGTCTGCTCTAAAAAAATTAGAAAAAAAACCTAAAACAAAATGTACACCATATTTACAAATTTTATGAATATAGTTTCATTATGTAATTTTTGATATAACCAATAAAAACAAGTGTTCTTTTTTTAAATTTCTGTGAATATCTCTTGTTTATTAATATAAAAATAGAGATGCGTCATGTTTTATTTTGATGTAATATTAATAATTTTTTTGAAAACTTGCTTCTTCAAATGTAAAAGCTAATATTGATGAAGTTATTTTTATTACAAAAATTACCATAATTCACCTTTATTTGGTTTAATTTTTTGACTTTAATACTCAGTAAAGTTTTAATGTTCAGTGAAAAAACAAATATCACTTTTTTTGTTAAATTTTCCAATAGATTATTATCCAATTTATTATTCAAATTATTTCCATTAGATTAATATCCAATTTCCATCCTATATAATATATATATATATATAAAGAAAACTATTGATGTACACCTTATCAGCCTTCTCAAAATTAGGGTTGAACAGTAACTTCTTCAGGGTTTGTAGATTTATATGGAACCTGTAAGCTAGTTTGGCAAAACATCAGTAAAAATTTTCTTTTTTTTAAATTTTAAATGTTAAACTGTGTATAATTAACAAGTTGGTATAAAAATGCAGTAACGAGCTTAGAACAACCTCTGCCTCAGCTTAAAATTTATACTTTGCATATTTTAAGTACTCTACCAGTAGTCTGGTGCAATTGCATATAAACTTTGTATCAAGCATCTTTATAGAACACGGACATTATATTTGATGAGAGACACATTAAGAAATCTTGCAAAATTGCACACATGCAAATTTAAGTGAAATATTTCAAGAGTTTATACATACAAAACACATTTTATAGTAGCAATAATATTCATAGTATGATAACTTATTTTGTTCTTTTTTTTGATAATTTTATTTTCTTTTTTTTATTACTCTTTTTTCATTAAAACGTTTGATTTTAACCACTTAGTTTAGTTTTTAAATCTTTTTTTTTTTTCTATTATTACAATACAAAAAATACCACAATCATTTGCCATAATCCACTTTTATTTATGCCATAATCCACTTTTATTTGGTTAACTTATTTGACTTCAATACTTTTTCTTGCTTTTAATGTCAGTGTTTATATGTAACTGTACAAAAATTATTGTTCTGTAGACAAACATAAATATCACTTCTTTTGTTAAATTTTCAAACATTTTATAACTTAATGTAGCCTGCCAAAATTTTTTTAAATTTTAAAAAAGTTTTTAATGATTTAACTTGATGTTTTATTAAAGTTACGTAATAAAAAAATATATCAGCCTCCTCCAAACTATGGTTGAAACAAAGCATGAAAACAAAATCTCCTCAGAGCTTATATATTGACATGGAACATGAAAGCTAGTTTTGCAATTAGTACAAATTTTCTTTTTTAAAAAACTCTAATTTTCAACTCTTTATAATAAACATGTAAATCAGTTTATAACTTAAGTTCTTCACCAGTAGTCACGTAAAACTGCATATAAACTTTGTAGGCAAAAGTGCTTTACTATTAGTCTCGTACAACATACTTATATAAACTATATATTTGAGAATGCTTTAAGGCCAAGAGCATATTTTAAGAGAAACACATTTTTAGATTTTTTCAAATTTACTTCAACACATTTTTTTTTCGTTTCTTAAAATTAATAATAGATAAAATCTTCATCACCAAGATAAACTTTATTGAAATTTTTACAAGTGAAAATTTTCTTGCTCAAATAGATTTTGATACATTTTAAATACTCTGAAGAGTACTAAAATAAAATGAATTTCCTGTATTGATAGTAACACATGACTTGTATTGATAAACTTAGTATACCATTACTTTGAAATTTATTTCAAAAATCTGTTTATTTTGATTTTAATTATACTTTTCAACAAAATCGCACTTGCCTCTCTTTCAAAATCAGCGAATCAGATTGCTCATTTTTCTGCCTATTCTGAGCCTGTATAGGGTTTCAAAATATGCGCCCCGAGATTGATTCCGTAAAAAATAAATAATTTCGTATAGATACTCTATACGAAATTATTTATTTTTTACGGAATAATAAATGCTGCCAATATATATAAAATAAGACTTTACTTTTAAAAAGATAAAACAAAAACAAAAAGTTACAGGGTCATAAAGAATTTTTTTAAAAATTAAAAAAAAAAAATTTTTTAATTAAAAAAAAAATTTCTTTTAAAGTAATAAAATAATCAATAAAAAGTAAAATAACAAATTCTTAAAAATAAATATTAAATAAATAAGTTATAAAGAATAATATAAATTTGCACAAAGTAAAACTTGAAATAAAATAAAAAAATATAAAAAAAAATAAAAAGGTTTTAACGACTTTTTTTTTTTTTTTTTTTTTTTTTTTTAATTAAGATATACTAAAATTATTAATAAAACACAGAATTAAGAAGAAATTGAACCTTTCCAATTAAAATATATATATATATATATATATATATATATATATTTATATGTATTTAAACATGCTTCAACCAAATCCATAAAAGGGTTGGCAATAAACTTTAAACTAAATCAAAAAAACTTATCTGTGTCACCCGAAAAAGTCAAGCACTCCATCACTAACTTGGCTTCAATTTTACTTTAAATTCGTCAAGAGTTTCAAGAGTTTTAAGTTTATTAGATAGGATTTTATTCCATACTATTGGTCGTCTAATGGATAATGAAAACTCAGTTGCGGCATAAAAACTTTTGGGCTGAATATAGGTGTTATTTGAGTATCTGGTTAAGTATCTATGTTTATTTATTTTGAATAATGAATTAAAAATGTTTAGTGTTGCTCTTTTATTAACTTTATACATGAAAATTAAAATATGAAAAATATTTATTTGATAGACATTGAGTTTATTCAGCTTTATAAATAGTTCTTCGGAGTGAGCAAAACGGCCTACATTAGATATTATTCTCATTGCATGTTTTTGTTTATTAAAAAGTTTTTTTAATTTTGTTTTGATTTGTGCTACACCAAGCAATGTTTGCGTAATTCAGATAACTATGAACAATAATAATAATAGGAGAAATATAACAATTTTAAACTAGTTTGGTTTAAAAATGGCCTTGCTTTATAAAGTAGGCCAAAATTTCTTGAGATTTTACTTTCAAGATAATGTATATGATTTGTCCAAGTAACGTTTTCGTCAAGGAGTACTCCTAAAAATGTTAATGATTGTTCTCCTTTTATAAATTGACTACCAATATAAAGTTTTGGAAGTTTTAAAGGGATTTTATCGCGTTCATGAAAGCGATGGAAAAAAGAATACTTTGTTTTATCTAAATTAATTGATAATTTATTCGCACTACTCCATTCTGTGAGTTTTATGAATTCCATGTTAACTGAATTAAACAACATTTTAATAACGTGACAAGCGTGAAATAAATTTGTATCATCGGCAATCAAAATACTGTCTAGTAACTTACAAGATCTGCTTAAATCATTAACATAAATTAAAAATAAGAGTGGTTCTAAAATTGACCCTTGTGGAACACCACATTTTATATTCATATTATCAGTTTTTCCGCAGCTAAATGAAATGTATTCCTATTTGACAAATAGCTTTGAAAGTTTTTTGACAAATAGTTGACAAATAGCTAAATGAAATATTTCCTATTTGACAAATAGCTTTGAAACCATTTAAAATTTGAGTGCTTAATCCCTTAATTTTCTAGTTTAGTTAATAGAATATAATGATCAACAGTGTCAAATGCTTTGCTAAGAACAATAAATACATCTAGCGTATATTTATTTTGATCAAATGCCTGAAAAATATTTTGAACAAGATGATTAATTGCTTGATCTGTGGAGTGATTTTTTTTAAAATCCAAATTGTTTGTTATAAAGAATATTGTTATTTTCTAGAATGGTAAATAGTCTATGATACATAATGTATTCTAATAGTTTTGAAAGGCATGGTATTATTGAGATTGGTCTGTAATTGGAAATGCTGGTATCATCTCCAGATTTAAAGACTGGTACCACCCTTGCAAGTTTAAGTTTATCAGGAAAGATTCCTTGTTCAAGAGACAAAGTAAAATTATGCATGAGCGGAACGGATTTTATATAAGAAATTGATTTTATTATTGCATTACTGCAAACATCGTCAACGCCTATACCTTTGTTTGGTTTTAAGTTAGAGGCAGCATTTAATAATTTTATTTCGGTTAATTTATTATTTTCTATTTTGGTATTATTAGCGGTTAGGTATGATTTAAAATCAGATTTATTAAGTTTAATTTTTGATGCTAAATTTACGCCTGAATTAACAAATGCATGATTAAACGATTGAGCAATTAAAGATACATTAACAATTTCGCAGTTATTTATAATGAGTTTTTTCGGAAGACTGTTACAATTTATACTTTTTTTACCAATGACGTCATTTATTAAACGCCATGTTTTTTGTGAGTTGTTTTTAACCTTAATTAACTGGTTAGTATAGTACGATTTTTTTGAGGATTTTAATTAATTCAAAAAGTCGTTTGTAGTTTTTATAATTCAACTCATTTTCAAAGGTTCCTTTTTTTAATAAACTTTTCATAGAAGCGTTGTTTTTTTTTTTGATGATTTTATGATACCCGGTGTTATCCACGGATTTTGAAATGTTTTTTTTAAAATAAGTTTTATAATTTTCGGAAATGCTTCATTATAGTTGTTTTGAAATATTTGATTGAAACTGTTATAAGCAGTATTTACATTTGTAGTTTACAGGACCGGTCCCCAATCTGTGGAAGATAAAAGGCTTTTAAAATGATCAATGGAAGCGTCATTAATTATTCGTTTAGTAATTTTTACTTTTTCGGAAATTTGATTGATTTTTTTTTTTTTTTTCGATATTATAAATAGTTATATAACATTTAAGGATAGTGTTGGGAAAAATCAAATCTGCGTAAAACTTATTATCGTTTAAAGTAAAACGCTTTTGCTTTGCGACTAAAGAAAATCCCTTTTTAAGCGTAAGTAAAAAATGCTGGAGCTTCAATATTAAAGCTTCCTTATTTTTACTTTTGGCTATTTAATAAGCTTCAGCACTAGAGCATTTTTAGAACAAAGTGTTCTCTTTCGATTTTTATATTTGTCGTCATAGGTTGGTTATGGTAGTGTCGTCTTATTTTTCTTTCCATATGCTATATGGATTGCCAGTGTTTCCATAATGCTCATTATTGCACCGGAAATCTATCAACCACCTTTTCATATACCTTTTGTGAATCTGACAACGACAGCCTAGAATATATTTCTAGTGATTGCCTTGTCTCATGACCGGAGTATGGTACAATTAGAGTATCATTATTTTCTTATTTTTTTAGCCAGGTTAACAAAAAGTGAGTGTATGAGGCGAAAGTGATTGTTGCATCTGAACTTCTGTGGCATAGTTTGCTAAAATTTTTCTAATACCCCTTGTAGTAAATTGTTTTTGCGAATAGGCTCGAAAAGATAAATAGCACCGCTTTTTTCTGTGTTTTTGGTATACATCATCAAAGTTTCTCTAAAACTGATTGAATATGGCACAATCCTATCCTTATTACCCTTTCCGAGGTTAATTCTGATTTGGCAATTATCGAATTTATTATCTTGTAACTTAACATTGACCTGCTCACTGACTCTGACTCCAGTGTACGTAAAAACCTTGATTAAGATCATATGCATTTATTTCTCTATCAGACCACACTAATTCATAATAACGCTTTACTTCTTCTTCCGTGAGGACGTAAGGAAATCTTTTGCATTTTGTTGTTACTTCAACATCAAATTCAGTCCTGATTTTTTAGAAGAGATCACGCAAATAAATATAGTCAGGCCTTTCATCGCGTAAAGTTTTGGTTATTCTCTTCACTATCTCTTTAGTGGCTATCTTCATTTGACATCTCCATTTCTTATAAGTGATACATCCGCTGTTTTTGTTGCATAAACCAAGATGCGCTGATTCATATCCAGCTCAAAAGTTCCGTATGAATTGATATGCTGATAAAATAACGGGATAAGAGTTCTTAAATCTTCTGCTGCCGACCTATTCTACCAATCTTTACTTTTCAAAACATCCTGAATCAGTAATATGTTGATATAAGCCAAGTAGAATTGTAACAAATGAAAACAAAGTGTTGAATATTCCTGCACATATCTTGAATTCGAATTTATTTAACAACCTTTGACATAGAATAAAAAATGATTCACACAATTCCAATTTTCTACTATGTTAAGAGTCGAATGAATTTCGTGCCTGATCTATTTTTAGCCTAAATATCTACATAAAAAAAAGACTTTACAGCCTTTCCAAGTTAAAAAAGTGCTTCAAATACGGGGTGTAGGTAATTGGTACGCACAATTTGAAAAATGACTGACTCTGCTGTTGCAGTGTCTATTTTGAGTCCTACGACATATTTTATCGTTTCGTTATAATAGGCAGAGATTAGCTCCCAATTTATAGCTCTTGGAGTTATACCTGTATTAATCTTGCAGCTATAACTGTCATATAGCAAGTAAATTTTCTACTTTCTTATGTCTTTATACCTTGGTAGCAAATCAAATCCTAACAGATAACTAAAACGAAACCACACTCACTTTTATTTCAGAAGTTTTAAGCTGGGAATAAATGTAAATTGACTGTACGCTTATATGCCAATAAATCATCACTCCTGCGCCTTTACCTCTTGCGTGCCATTCAGTCATCAGATTTTGATCCCAGGAAGTGGGATCAAAATCTGATGACTGAATGTGCCCATGCAGTCTGATGACTGAATTTGATCATGCATTTGCAGGAAGTGGGATCAAAATCTAATGATCTGAAGTGCCCATGCAGTAGTTGCTATTCCCCATATATCAAAATTTTTTATGCATAATATTGCATTGACATTTTATGTGATCAATTCACGTAAACCTTTCCGATTAATAAACTGGCATTTTAGTGTGCCTTAGTTCCTCAAAAGACATTTTTTTGTTATAAGATGAGCTAACTCACGTGAGACCTGTGTTATTACCAATTGCAAATAAGCATTGTATTCTCAACCTTTTACTAATTTTGTCTGGACTTATTATCTCTCTGTTGCCTGTGCTGGTAAAACAATCAGTAAAATTTTCTCTTAAATCAACTTCTTTGAGAATAACTAATAAGTTTATTACCCTCCACTTGGCGCTATTGACGCTTTTAAGTTTATCTAAACTCTTGGATTGAGGTTGTTTTTGGAGTGGCAATAGCTTAAACCAAGGCTTACCTTTACAATTAACTGTCTTAACGTGTTCATTTTTATGCAAAGAGCAATTAAAATTATTAATTGTAGCTGATAATTTATCTTGTGCAGCATTAATAAGTATATGCTCAGAAAATGGCAGGTTTATTATGCTATTATAATATTCCTTGTTTGTTTCAAAATCTTTGGGTATGTCATATTCAGAACCTCTTTACTTTAAAGCATCTTCCGCCCAAGCAGCCTTGGTTTTTAGACTTTTTATCCTTGAGATCTTTAAAAACAGCATGTTCATAGTCTTTCCGGCCGATTTGTAAGCCTACATCAACGCCTTTTTCATTAAAGGTAAAGTCTCTATTATTTTTATTGATTAGCCCATCAACCGGAATATCTGTAACTGATATAGGATAACATGGCCTTTTTTCATCTCGATATTTTTTTATAATTTCCAAAGCCACCATTAGCTGAACATTACTTAATGTGATTTCTAAATTGGTCAAAAGATCAAAGATTCTTTTTCTGTAGTATGTTGAGTAGATTTGAATAGTTTATCTCGCACTCTAGACTTCAAAGTCTTCATCAAGTAATGCGCTTTATTTATAGTATTTATCTCACTACGGGGAACCAAAGGATAAATTGCATCCTGAATGACGTCGCTAGGTTGATCTCTGGCAATTTCTGCAACTGTATACAAAGCAATAAGGCTACGCTTTCCTATTTAACAATTTATAGCAGCCTCAGTTTTATCAGCCTTATTTTTTATCTTATGTACAAAATTTGTAAGATGGTACACCAAATTTTCAATGATTTCTTGCTGTTTCAAATAGAAAAATATAATGGCCAGTGGATATCTGATATGCCTTGGCTTTTGTCTAATTTGGTGTGGTGTATGATTTAAAATACGACGATTGTTAGATTCTAAGAGCTTTAGTAGAGATATTGTCCGGAATAATTGAACCTTTGATATATATTTCTTTTAAAATTTGTAATTTACTCAATTAAAGAGCAATTGCATCTCTATTTGGCTTGAATCTTGCTTAAGAAAAGTTATGGCTGTTTTACCGTTATGTTCGTTTGAGCTTAATATAAAGTCATCTATATAGTCGATAGTATAAGATTTGATCAGCTAAATAATATATTGAAACAAATCCTGATTAATATATTGAAACAAATACCTATCGAATTTATCACAAGTACTTTCAACTATATGATTGATGTTTTCTACACTTAACTATATTTTGGGTTGCAAAAGATATTCTTTGGCTTCGGCAACTAATCTTGCTACGTTTTTTGTTTCGAATGTCAGCTTATACAAGTATGCAGCTAAATAATCTTGCTCGGTTTTCCTGAAGGATTTTACACCTAAAGATTCTCTAATTTCATTTTTATATCAATTATAATTACCGGTATTCATTAACAAACTTTCCAGTTCATATTTTGTAATCACTATACCAAATTGTTTATACCCACACTTTAATAAGATTGTGTCAATATCATTATAATAGGACGGGAAGCACCTTATATGAAGATAAAATTCTAACACCAAAACAAAGAAAAATTTCAGCAAGCCTTTAAGGCTAAGTGACATCTCTTTCTTCCAGTAAAATAGTCCAAAATTCTTCCAATTCTTCTATAGACCAATTTTTCTTCATCCCAAAATCTTAAAATTTAAGTACAACATTATAACCACTTCGATAAATTAGCCTGCTTTGTTCCGGACCAAATAGTTTTTTTGAATAGTTCTCTCTCTCAACAACAATTGCTTGCTCTCAATGATACCTTTTTGTGGAAGCTGCGTTAAGTAGCCAGCAACACAAATGACTTTTTTGTCCTGTTTAAGCAATTCAACGTCTTCTTGATCTTTGCTGGCTTAATAAATAATCCCCGGTAGTTTTTCTTCGCCATGACGACGCTCGTATTTATCGAACCATTTCAAGTATCATTTAATCTGACTTGCATGTTCAGGCTTGAAAGGCCTCATTTTGAGTTTTATGGAGATGAGCTTACGCATGATTCTGCGGAAAAACAACAAGTCTAAATATCGGTCGTTGTTTTTCGTGCTCATGCATTTTTGTCATGCGACACAGCAAAAGTCACTTCCAAGTTCCTGTATAAAGGCTTGTAGTTCATTTAAGATGGCTTCTTCCAGATCATGCTTGGATGAAATAGTGTTGGTCTTGAGAAAGTTTAAAATATAAGGATCTTGCAAATATCAGTCGGGATTATTGAGGTTTCATGATCTCAATTTTTCAAGCTCAGTTTTCATCACATCTTCAGGCTTCTTTGTATTAGCAGTTTTTGATATAGCACATTATCAATTTTGTGCGTCAAAATACGCACGGTCCTGCGTTCTAGTCTGCATTGTTCCGAGTAAAATTCCCTTTCCAGACTGTCTTCTATAACTATAAGAGCGATTTCTATGGGTTTGTTATTTTCACCCTCAGCTCTACCCTTAGCCTCACCCTCGGCATTACCGGCACTAAAGGAGACTACCTCAATTGTTTTTTTCAGTACGGAGGACATTAAGGTACTGGTCGTAAGCTTCAAGTTCAAGATGGGTATGAATTAATTCCTGTTTTAGCTCACCGCCTTAGATATTTCTGGAGCACTTCTGAACTGCGCAGATACTACCAGCTCCTCACCTTTAAACTCTTTCCTCTTTCAAGAACCTTAGCCATAATACTCTTATGCGTTTCTGTTACCAGTTTTGAGGCCTAAACTTAGGGAATTCTATGAATTTTAATTTCAGTCCTTCCAGAACCTCTTCCGGTATCTGAACGTTGACATGTCTGTAATGATGAAGCTAATCCTCTGAATTCCTGTCAAACGTATCATTAGTTATACCAAGACCGTATAGCGGACAAAGACTATGATAGTCTTCCGCTTTCTGCATTTGCTGCACATAAGCCTTTGATGCTCCGAATAATAACCTTTTACTAAAGCTGTTAGTCCATTGCATCTGCATTTAAGCGATGAATATTCTCCCCATTGGTCAGTACATTTTACATTCACAACGGTGTTCTTCATGGAAGGGATACGAGGCAACTGTTTCGGTGTTAAATATTTAATTGTTTCAATCAGTCCGTTTTCCGGCAGAGGCATTACTGAATTAAAAAAGCTTTTAATCAGTTCCGGATTTGAGCCAAAAACCTTTCTGAACACTATGTCGCTCTTATGGTCAAAAAATTTCTGTGAAGCCATAATCAAAAATACATTAATTAGTACGTTATTATACTACTTACGCTTCATTTATGCTAGTTTTTTGACTTTTTATTAAACACCGGAAGGAAGGAATGTTAATTTTCATTCATTAGGTCTTGAATATATTTAAAACATTGACTATCTAGTATCACTCTAGAATCATGCTTTTTTTTCAATTCTCTCCAGTTTATGATAGTTGGGTCAGCTTTTATTAATTGCCTTTGATCAAAAATGCTCCATATGGAAGATAAAAAGTACCTTTTAAACAATTAGCTATTTAAGTTGTGTCATATGTGAATTTAATCATAGTTTCATCAGCACTATTATCCACTCTCTGTGAGAAGAGGCAAACTAAGCCAAAGACATCTTGTTGTGCATTTGGTAATAATGAAATACTGTAACTTTGCGTTTTGTAACGATTTGTAACATTTAGATTATTTACATCATATTTAACAACATTCTCTCTAAGTTGACTAATGAAATCAAATAAATGTTCCTTAAGAAAAAAGTAATCATGTAAAATTTCCTTATTTTTTCGGTAGAGAGGTCATAATATATGAATATCCGTATTTATTGCATTATTACTCGTAATAATGCAAGGCTTGTGATTGGTCATGTTTTAATAATAAAGACTTGTGTTTGGACATGTTTTTAGCGTACACCTTCTTGGCTTCCCATTTTAGTTATATACTCGACTGATTTTTTAAGATAAAATCGGATATACAGAAGATTAGTTGATTTTAGAATTGTTAGAACAATATACCTTGTATTCCTTTTCATTTGTTCCTTGTAAGCTTTCTGGCTTTAGCAAATGTATCTACTGTAAGTCGATGAACTCCAAAAATGATTGCTATTGCAGCCACTGAAATATCTTTATCAAGCAATTGTATTATGCTATCTTCTTTTCATAAGGTAGCATAAAAGACTTTTTTTTGTACAAAAATGTTTCTATTTTGTGCATGGAATAATATGGACATAATAGAAGCAATATTTGTACAAGGAAAAAGTTTAGAATTTAATTTTTCTAATAATTAACAAATTGGCATAGTGGCGTGAATCTTAAATTGCTCCAACTTTAAAACACGAGTTTCAAAATAGTTTATGTTTTATAACTAATATTGTTCTTTATTTATACTTGCACTAATATTGTTGTTAATTATAGTGTATTTATCTACTTTCAGTTGAGTGTGCAGACTGACTTAACACATGGATATAGGATAAAAATGCAAAGTCTATCTACACAATGTAAGATCAGTGTTAAATAGGGTTGAACTACCAGAAACCGAAGTTGAAAAAGATTTTGAAATTATAATTTCAAATGATTTGAAATGCCTAGTCTATTCAAGTTAATTTTGTGTCTTTCAGAGCTAATAAAGTGTTAAGATCAATAAAACATTTACTTAAAAGCTTAGATAAACTGTTATAAATTGTTGTACACTTCCCTCATAAGTCCGATTCTAGACGATGCAACTTGAGTTTCGTATCCTTACTAAAAACAAGACAAAAATATTTTTAAAAGAAACAAGATAAAGCAACACATATAAAATGTCTTCAGAGAAAAAACAAGATTAAGCAAAGACAAAGCCAAGATGAAGCAAGATTAAATTGCTTTAAATCAACGTTTCTCGAAAAAAAGACGTGACGTAATGACTTAATTAAGTTTTAATTAAGTCATTACGTCAAGGTAATGTCAAGGTAAGGCTTTGTCCTAATGTCAAGGTAAAAGCATTTTTTTTAATCAAAAAAAATGCTTTTACTTTGACATTAGGACAAAGCCAAAATTACCAAATTTACTCAAAATTAGACAGATATTCAGAGAGAAGTTCAAAAATAAAAGGTTACGGGGGCAAGAAAAATATAAAAGTTTTTTTATACATTCCTCTATTAAGTATACGGTGACTTTTTAGTAAATTTTATTATCATATTCTTATATTTAATTTTTTAATAATTTAGAGTTATTGAATGATCATAGATAAAAATTGTTTAAAGTAATATTTACAGGAAGATATATATAACAACTTAGATTTTTTGATAGACAATTCCTTTTTTTTTTAAGTAAATGTTTATTAACATTCTTTTAATTTTTATTTACAGATACGTTATTAGAGCTTGCTGCAGAAATAATGTCTGGGGACAACAAGAATCTTACTGGTTCTGCTATCTAACATTATCCATCAGGGAAAAAGATGTGCTTAAATATTGTTGCTTCATATTGGTTCTACTTTTACGTTTTCCCTGTTTTCTTTCTTTGTAAATATTTACAACATATATTTATAAATAATCTTTCAATATTTAAATTTAGTACGCAGTTGTCTTGTTTTTACTATTTTAGTTGTATTGTTTACAAAATAAAATAAAAATGTTATTGCTGCAATAAGTAATTTAAAAAAAAAAGTCTTTTTGAAACATATGAAGAGTCAATTTATATTTTGATTAAATTTTGCCCCAAATTTAACATGAAGATAACAAAGTTTTGTTTGCAGCGAATATTTTAGTTTACGTTGTACCCCAAAATATCTTAATTTTAACAACAATAACAACAAAATTCGGCACATTCTTTTGTTTACAGAATGCAAAAACTTTTTTTATAATATTTTAACATTAAGTAATAAATTGGCTTTATGTCTACCTAACCAATAGTTTATTTCATATCAACCACATAACAATCGATATATAAAGGAAACGTTTCCAGTATAATCCTTCAAAAAAAAAACTGATTTTTTATTAATTGATGTGGTCAGTTCCAGATTATCCCATCCGTCATTTTTTTTTACAAATGGTTATAATAACAGAAAGCACTTGGTCAAACCTTATTCTTTAATTTCAGATTGGTCCATAAGTAGTTCAATTAATAGACTAGAATGTTTTGCTAAACAGCTTATCAGCTGATGCCTAAGCAGCTGAATTCAATGCCACTACATTAAAGCAGCATTTAGTCAATGATCTGAAAACAAAAAGTTAAAAAGTGTTATCAACTGAAAAGATTTTTTTTCGCGTTCTTATTTTAATAATTAATAAGACGTGCATCATGTTTCTGTTGGCGATGAAGAGGTTCTAATTTACTTTTATTACCACTACCCCAAGCTGCATTTACATAGTTAATGTGACAACAAATGAATGAGTGGTATAGTTGAGTTAAAATATGTTTATTTAACATGCTTCTTGCTTTATATAATATGCCAATACTTTTCAAAATTTTGCAGGTAATGTTTTCCATATGTTTTTTCCATGTGAGATTTTTATCCGTAAAAAGTTTTCAACCCGTAAAAAGTTTGTATAGGTTGCTCTTTTAATTTGAACGCCATCAATAAAAAGAGGAGGAAGCTCGATTGGAAGTAGACGTTTTTTAGAGTTAGAATGAAAAAGAGACCATTTTAATTTTTCAATATTCAAAAAAAGTTTGTTTGATTTAAACAATTGAGAAACTCTCATTAGTTGATCGTCCATACGAGAAAATAGTGTCGTTATGTCACTATGAGATAAAAAAAAATTTGTGTCATCAGCAAACATATCTGTCATCAAATTGGATGCCTAATTAAGGTCGTTTATGTAAATGAGAAAAAGAAGAGGTCCTAGTACAGATCATTAAGGAACTCCATAAGTTAATTCTAATAATTGAGATCGTGATGATTGATCGAAATGAACAAATTGTTTTCTATTATGTAAATAACTTTTTATTAGCTTAAGAAAATTTCCTGTGATTCCATAATATTTTAGTCTTTTGAAAAGGATTTTACCATCAATCATATCAAACACTTTTGATAAGTCAACAAAAATGCTTGATAAGTAAACTCAATATATTACGGATTCATTTGAAAAGTCCAAAAAGTAAATTTGGACTATTCAAATGAATCTGTAATATATTGAGTTATTTTTAGTATGGTGTGCTCAGTTGAGTTATTTTTCTTAAACCCATATTGATTTTTATATAATATATTATTTTGAGACAGATGTTGGAAAATTTTTTTTATAAAGAATTCTCTCTAAAATTTTAGAAAAAACAGATAGAAGAGAGATAGGACGGTAATTACTGACATTCAACAACTCTCCTCCTTTATAAATTGGTGTAACTTTTGCTATTTTCAACTGATCAGGAAATATTCCTTGATCAATTGAACATTTAAATACTTTATATAGAATATTTTCTATGGTTTCATATGAGTTAATTACCACGTTTCCGCTAATATCATCATGACCTATTGCTTTATTTGACTTAAGCATTTTAAATGCTTTATCAAACTCATCAAAAGATAATTCAAAAGAATCTAGACAAGACACTAAAGTAAAATTATTTTATATGCAACAAAATTTGTAATTTTGTATTTATATGCATTTTTCTTTCATTTATTTTATCGTAATAGTTATTGTGAAGAAATAAAAGAACATAAAAAAAAAAAAAAATTTGTTAACGAGTTTTACATTATAAAGGTTTACAAGTACATAAGGGGATAAATGATTTTTACATTTAAACTTATATTTATTAAATATTATAAACATTTTGTTATTATACATTTAAGCCTTTTATTTTTTTCCCTCATAAGAAGTGATTTTAATTAAGCGAGTTGCGTGTTTCTGAGGCTGATAAAAAGATTTTACTAATTGTGTAAACATTGCTTTTGGTAGCACTAATAAACTTAAACTTCACTTTCGGCAACAAAAGTATGTAGCTGGCCGTATAAATTTTGAGGACTGTTTTGCTCACGCAAAGCCTCTACTACATAAAATATATGAGCTGAACGTCTTTAATATTTATTGTTATAGCATAAAAAACCTACTTGTTATGTTTCTTTTAGTAACTTGTACGAGAGAGAAAAATATATATTTTAAGGATTATTAACTTAGTTTAACAACCATTTTCTCATTTATACATACTTTTTTTTTTTTTTATCAACGACCAGTATTTAAGATTAATTAATGAAAAATAATGAAACTGAAAATTGTTTAATTTTGAAAAACCTATTAAAAAGATAAAAAGTTTTATGAACTAAAAAATCTTTTCAGTTGATAACACTTTTTAACTTTTTGTTTTCAGATCATTGACTAAATGCTGCTTTAATGTAGTGGCATTGAATTCAGCTGCTTAGGCATCAGCTGATAAGCTGTTTAGCAAAACATTCTAGTCTATTAATTGAACTACTTATGGACCAATCTGAAATTAAAGAATAAGGTTTGACCAAGTGCTTTCTGTTATTATAACCATTTGTAAAAAAAAATGACGGATGGGATAATCTGGAACTGACCACATCAATTAATAAAAAATCAGTTTTTTTTTTGAAGGATTATACTGGAAACGTTTCCTTTATATATCGATTGTTATGTGGTTGATATGAAATAAACTATTGGTTAGGTAGACATAAAGCCAATTTATTACTTAATGTTAAAATATTATAAAAAAAGTTTTTGCATTCTGTAAACAAAAGAATGTGCCGAATTTTGTTGTTATTGTTGTTAAAATTAAGATATTTTGGGGTACAACGTAAACTAAAATATTCGCTGCAAACAAAACTTTGTTATCTTCATGTTAAATTTGGGGCAAAATTTAATCAAAATATAAATTGACTCTTCATATGTTTCAAAAAGACTTTTTTTTTTAAATTACTTATTGCAGCAATAACATTTTTATTTTATTTTGTAAACAATACAACTAAAATAGTAAAAACAAGACAACTGCGTACTAAATTTAAATATTGAAAGATTATTTATAAATATATGTTGTAAATATTTACAAAGAAAGAAAACAGGGAAAACGTAAAAGTAGAACCAATATGAAGCAACAATATTTAAGCACATCTTTTTCCCTGATGGATAATGTTAGATAGCAGAACCAGTAAGATTCTTGTTGTCCCCAGACATTATTTCTGCAGCAAGCTCTAATAACGTATCTGTAAATAAAAATTAAAAGAATGATAATAAACATTTACTTAAAAAAAGTCTGTGTAGTTTCATAGGTGTTTTTATATTTTAACCGTAACGTGATGGTTTTATTCTCACAAGCATAAAAAGTCGTTATCAGCTATCAAATTCCTTAACACAAAATCTTCAAAGGTCGATTGGCCTTTGTATTTATTGCAAAGAACTTTTAACAAAGATCAATCGACCTTTGTTAAGACTTCTTTGCAATAAATATGCTCAAGAACCTTAAATTACATGCAATAAATTCGATTACTAAAACGGAACGCTAATGTCATCAAACTGTATTTATACAAAATTCAAAGCTGCAAGGCCAATGTATTATGATCAGTTATCACAGTTTCCTGTACGTGAAGTTATTGGAACTCCTTTAGAAGATAAGGCATAAATAATTTTCCTTTTTTGCAAAAATGCTTTTGAACTTAATACGTTTTCGAGAAATAATTATAAACATCTGTATTTATGTCATTGTTTTAATAAGGGATAGGATGCAGTTTCTGGATTTATTATACAAAAACTAGCTGCTGAAAACAAAGCTAAATTTATTATAGATAATTATTCATTTCGACAATAAAGCTTACTTAATTATAAAGTTTTTAACATTAGAGGAAGAAAAGGTATTTTCAAAGACAGCAATATATCTAGTTTCAGTTTATGCAATAAAATTGAAGAGATGATAAAAATGAAAGGTTTTGATATCGATGTTCTTCACGCTTTCATTTCAAGCTATTTTAGACACGAAAACAGATATGAAAACAGTACTCCATATAGGTATAAATAAGAAATTTGTATAAATAAAGAAAAAAATTATGAGTAAGACAATGGCAAGCACAATAAAGATAAGCAACCTTAGCAAATGTTAACTTTGCAATTAATTTTGAAGAGGGTTTCCAAAAGAGTCCAGAAGTGAACTATAACCCAAGAAGAGGTAAAGAAGAGGACTCAGTGATTTGATATTCATTAATATAGAATGTGGACAGTATAACTGAGTTTTGTTGGAGTTAAAATTGACAAGCCACTGTAAGTTCCATTCTGTTACAGATTCATCAGATTCAAGATCGGCTGCATTCTAAGCGAATGAAAAGAGTACACTTTTTGTAAAGACAGTTTAAAAATGTGTTGTCAGCAAGTAGAGCCACCTTCGTAAGTTCTTAATAAGTTGTAAGTTTTTTAGGAAGATCATTAATCTAGAAAAGAAACAAAACAAGACCAAGGATAGAACCTTGTGGTACTCCAGAAGTTACTGGAAATAAAGAGTGTTGACCTTTAAATTACCTTTGAAATACTTTAATACTGCGGTTAGAAAAAAACCATTGGGTAATTCCACGTAAAAATAGGGACAGCCATTTCAGTCACCCCTTGAATTTTCTTTAAACTTTAACCAATGTTACCTATTAAGGAAACAGAAAAAAATGCAAAATTTGAGCTCCCAAATCCATACGGTTCAAAAGTTATGATGTTTTGAAATTCAGCCTAAAACGTTCCTTTTTTTACAAAGCCTGCCGTTATGGATTTTGAAGTTGTACTTTTAATTGAATAATTTAAGATCTAGAGGAAGAATGTGGCTAAAAAATGATACCTGACCATTTTGGAGGGTGCTGAATTCAAAAATGCAGAAAAATAGCGAAATATAAATTTTTTGATAGTTATTTTTTCATTTTAAAATAGACAGTCGAATTTTTTGTTCTGTTACCATGGGTTGCGCTTTTATTAATTCAAGGAGTTGGCCGAGTGTCATGGAGTCGATTTTTTTTTCAAGTGAAGAAGGTGATCTGAGACTATCTTTATAAAAAAGATGGTTTTTGTTTCTTATAGCATAATAAGGATATGTCATTTTGAAATTTAGACAAAAATTTCTTTATTTGGCCTCTAAATATAGATTTAAAGCGATACTTTTTGTGTGAATAATTTAAGTTCTAGTAGAGAAATATGATAAATAGAATAAATAGAAGTGAAAAGAATTTTTTTTTGTATTCTGCTCGTATGGTCTCCTTGTAGCTCCTGCTAATAAATCTCGTACGGTTTCCGTATGGTTGTACTTGCTGGGATCAATGTTGGCACAAAGGAGGGTGGTGTGACCCCTACTTTGAGCCAACATCAACTTTGGTTGCGCCGACACCTCTCCCCTATTCAATGAGTATTTACACCACTGGTCAAATTGGCATTTGCCTGCCCCCTGCATTGAAATTTACTCGCGCCGACCTTGGTTAGAAAGTGTTTAATATTGTAAGTATTTTTTTTAAAATTTTTGTTTTTTTCACGATTTAATCGTTTCTTGGTTAGATGGAAAGCAAAACGCTGTTACTTAAGATTCACAAATGGTTTTACATAACCCTATATTTATGGCACATGTAGTCTTTTAAACATTCAGTTCTTATCAGGCAAAATTAAGTAGTTTGTGTGCAAATATAATATCATTTCAAGAGTAATAGACGATTCGTGAAATAGCTTTATTTACAGCACTGTTTTGTATTTCACTTATGTAGGCTATTCTTGCAACAGCATCTTCTTTAGATCTTATAGTAGTTGATGAATAAATGCAATATTCAAAATTTAATGTTAAAACCAACAAAAGCTTTTCTAAAATCACACATGGGATTTAAATAATAGAATTGTTTCTTGCTAATAAATATTTAAATGAAGATTAGTTACTTATATTAGTTTAAACAGCAAAACAAGCCAGTTAAAAATGGGAAGACTTAAATCTGATAGATTTTTAACAAAAAAAAAAAAAAAATTATAAAAATTGTAAATTATTTTTTCTTAAAAAAAAATACAATTACGAACGTTTTATATAAAAAATACAAAGAATCTAATTTTTATATGCCAACACCCTCCCAAAAATCTCATAAAATTACAATATGATTTCAAATCGGTTAGTAAAACAATTCCAATTATATTTTATAAAAAACGACACATAATCTAAAATTGGGCTTAAAGTAAAACTTTAACAATAATTTTTAAAGTATCCCTACCCCACTACTTGGAAAAATATTAGAAATATTTATTACATTAAATTGCTGGGACAAACAATTAGAATAACCATTTATATATATATATATATATATATATATATATATATATATATATATATATATATATATATGGATGTAGATGAACTTGTGGAAATGGAGCAAATAGACTTGCAACTATTAGGATTCTGCTGAAAAATTTGCTCAATCAATGATAATGTTCTACAAAATAAAAACACAAAAATAAAAACTTTTAAAAAGAAATCAAGCTGAATAAAATGAAATGAAAAAAAAAATGAAATATAGAATTTAGTTTGTAGGTATATAAAACTTTACAAAACTATAAAAGTTATTTAATATCATTTTTCCGCTATGAAATATATATATACTAAGAATGAATTAAGTTATGTTAAAGAAATCAAACCAAAAAAAAAAAAACAATGAGAATGAATTACAGAAGAAGTATGAGTTGAACTAAATTAAAGTTACTTTTAAAAGTCAGGGTTAGGGTTAGGGTTTTAAAAGTAAACTAAACTTTAATCACAATTATTTCGACATAAGCAATTTTTTTAAATATATTATTAAAGTTTAGATATGTTGATGAAATTTGATCTAGACCAAGATATACAAAGCTTTTAGAGTATAAGATAAGTTTGCATTTTTATTAGAAACTTTTCTAATTTTAATAAAGCCAAGAGAAAAAAATTAAAAGTTAAGTTTTAAAAAGATTATGAATTTTAATCTGGGTATAAATCTGATAAAAAATATTTAAAGGAATACAACATGATAATGCAAAAGCTTATTATTTAACTAAATTAAAAGAACTTTATACATTATATTTTAAAATCATTTTATAATTTATATAGGTAATTTTGCATGAAAAGTAAACAAAACTTTTTAATCTATTGTTAACAAAATAAGAATGACAACTTCTAAATGAAACCTATGGTTAACTCAAAACTATTACGAGATACAAAACGAAATACAAGAAAATTATCAAGAAAGTTTTATTTATATAACGGCTAAGTAAAGAAGAAAAAGAAAATGTGAAAAAAAGTAAAACAGATTTTCAAGTTAGGTTTTTTTGTTAAAAAATAGCTTATTATAAGATGAACCTATATTAATAAAATTAAGTTTTATATTTTTTTTATCTTTCAAAAAATACTTTTCATTCGGTGGTAGGTCTTCGCAAATGGCGGTCGCATTTTTTTAACGGTAAAAAAAAAAAAAAAAAAAAAATAAAGAAAAGATAAATATAAATAATAAAGATAAAACCAAATTATAATAACAAGTAAAAAATTATTTATTTTACATGTATAAATAATTCGTTAATTATCTAAAAATCATTTTTAAACAACGCACACAATAAAAAGTCATACAAAAAAGAAAGAAAAGAAAGAATTAAAAAAAAAGAAAAGAAGACTTATTAGACTTGAGTAAAGATAAAAAAAAAAAAGAAAACAAAAGAACGAAAGTGAAGTAAACAAATATAATTTATTAAAATTATAAAAATTAAAAAGCATATAAAATTAAATAGTTTTTAAAATATAAAAATTAAAAAGTAAAGAAAAAAACAAACACGAATTAAGCAAACAAAGAAAAAAGAAAGACGAAAGAAGAAAAAGCAATAGTGGAACTAGAAGATTGTAGTGAAATTTATGAAAAATTTAGTTTTTTTTATTTTATAATATGCTTTTAATTTAATAAAATTATTCTTGTCATTATTTTTTGGTTTATTTTTCATTATTATTATTATTTTTAATTTATTGTTTATTATTACATATTAACTTTTTATTATTATTATTATTATTATAATTATTATAATTATTATATATCTATATAGTTTGTTACTTTAGTTTAACTTATTAACTTAAAATAGAAGTATAAACTTAATAATTTATTATTATGTATTTTTACTTATTATAACAAGAATATTTTAATTAGAGAGCCTATATACTCAGAGAGCGGACATACGGAAAACGGCAGCCATGTTTTTGCCAAATTAGCGCGCGACAAATGAATTTAAATAAAAACAACTGTATAACCCAATATTTTAAAGGAATATTTGTTTTAAAAATTTGAATATTTTATGTTTTTCTTAGCAGTTTTTTAATAAAATTATTTATTAAACAAAAATTTATTTGGCAAATAAATAAATTCTTTAAAAAAAAACGTCAAAAAACTACTTGTAATTTATAAGTTACTTAACAAAAGTTTAGACCTGACAAAAGTTTTACAATTTTTTCTATTAATTAGTTTTAGTTGAATCTATTCTTTCAAAGCCAATGCTTGTATTATCATATCTTGCTGCCAAGTTCAAAATTATATTTTTACTTCATTTTTATTCCTAAAGGCCAAATATTACAGGTCTGAATTTTTTAAACCTGTTTTCAAGCTTTAATCAAAACTAATGAGAATTAGGATTAAAGCTGAACTTTTAATTTTTGTATCAGTTTTAATTTGTTCATCAATTGACTTTCTCTTAGAGTATAGAATTACCATTCTTTTAGGTAAAAAGTTATGCCAAAAAATGATCTGAATAATAATTCTATTTAAAAAAAAAAGCAAAGTTTGTGTTATTAGCAGAAAATAAACTTCCCACATTATGCTGTTTGTATGTAGCAAACATTGTATAATCAGCATTTACTCTATTTTTTAAAATATTGTGATTTAAAGCAAATTAGGAAAATCCTTTAGTTTTCTTCAACTCTAGAACTCGTATATATTAAAAAAATTACATTAAAATACATTATAAAATAGTAGTTTGCTCAGTATTACTCAAGATTAAACTTGACGCTTTAGCCAAATCTTTGAGTAAAACAATGTGCTCTTTTTTGTGTGGATTTGTG
Organism: Hydra vulgaris; assembly: GCF_038396675.1. Lineage (NCBI taxonomy): Eukaryota > Metazoa > Cnidaria > Hydrozoa > Anthoathecata > Hydridae > Hydra > Hydra vulgaris. The sequence goes on from NC_088930.1 coordinate 55,836,768, forward strand.
GACTTTACTATTAACTAAGTCAAGAAAACACAATAAAAATCGATGATCATTATTTGGTATCGTAACTGCAGTTTGATAATGTAATATTTTTAAGAGTTAAGCAAAACAAATAAGTTTCAAGTCATTTTTGTATTGAAAAGCTGAGGAGTTACTTGTTTTGTAAACATACCAGTTATAAATATTTTTTTAGAAGTTTTGGGTAAATCGCAATTTCATATAAAGTTTTTTTTTCAAGAAGAATATTTGGTTGTTGACAAAATAACACCAGATGCAAAAAGTTTCCACCTTAGTTTTCTACTCAGGCTCAATACATGTAATCGAATAGTACCTCTATAATTTCATTGAAAAAAGCTTTTGTTTCATTGTAAATTTAGTGATTTTCTATACTAAAAGCCATAGGAAGGTTTCGTGATTTTATAAGTGTAAACCATTTATCAATAATTCAGTTAAATCAAGCAGTTGTGAGTACGGAATCATCTTTTTTTATTTGCAATAAATTTCAATCCACAACTTTCATTATAATTCATTACAATATAATACTCTTGATACTTTTGTTTTGTTAAAATGTTTTTTATCAAGATGCTAAACTTATAAGTAAACATATTTAGAATGTCAACATGTGCAGGAATGTTAATCTATAACTGGTGATAGAAGTATATATATTTTTTGAATTCCAGCTGTAATCATGAAAGGTTTGTTACATGAGATAGATGTTTTTATATTCTTCAATAAATGAAGTACACTTGCTAACAAATCAATAACTTGAGTCACATGGATGTAGATTTAAACTGGAAAAAGTATAACTTTAAATGCAGCTTGTGCTAAAAAATCTTCACATTGACTGGTTATTTGCACCTTTATAAACAGAACTTTCACTAAAATAATATTTTACAGTTTATTTTCATCTCGTAGATATTCCTCTAAGCATAAAAACTAAAGTATTGTTAGCTTGGTAATAAATTATGGCCTTAACATTATAGTATAATGTTAAGGTAATCTAACAATTCCATAGTATGAGCTTGATATGTATCATAGTTACCACTTTCAGTTATTGACATGACATCAGTAGTTAAAGCACATTCTTTTTCATGAATTTTTATTACATTCACATCAGTTTTCATAAACTTTTACAAATATTTAACAAAAATTTAGTAGCAAGTTCACTCGCAGTTAGTGTTTTTTGGCAAAAACATGGCGTCAAAAGCCATCAAAATCGAACATCCAATCAAAAACGATCACACGTATGTCCGCTCTCTGAGTATATAGGCTCTCTAATTTTAATTATTCATAATATTTTATTATTTTAATACAATTTATTTTATACTTATAAACTATAATTTAACTAATTATAACTTATTTTTAATATATATTTACGTTATTATTCCCAAATTTTATTAATAGTATTTTTTTCATTATTTATTTAAATTGCTAACTAGATATTATTTTTATTTTATCAGTTATTAAAAGAATTATAATTATATTATTTATAAATACTATTATTATTTTTTAATACTTTCGGTTACATTGATGTTCACATTACTATTTGTTTCCTTATTTTACTTTATTCAATCATTTTATTTTATAAACTGTGCTACTTAAATGTCTACTCAATGCAAAGATTGTTTCAAGAAATTTAACACAAACCATCACAACCTTCAACATAATCATTGCCTAAATCTTTTTCATAAAAAATGCTGTCGTCTGATGATATGGATTTTAGGATAATGAAAAACTCTAATACGTCTTTGTTCTGTATTTCATGTAGAAAATTTATTTTTCCATTTAGTTCTTCATCTGATAAGGAGCTGCATCTACAAAAAATAAATGATAAAGTGATTCATATTAATGAACTCTCAAACAACAAATCATCTTTTCCAAACACCAGAGAGTCTAACCTTAATAATGAACTTAATGACTTCATTTCCCATTAACTTAATAGCAACAATGACAATGACGTAAACCTCAAAGAAAACCCTATTAATTGTAAGTATATGGACATAATACTTCAACTCTGCTGACATCGACAAAAATAATTTTTCTATTTCTCATTTAAATATTGCTTCTCTTATTAGAAATTTTGACGAATTAAACTCACTTTTATCTCTTATTTACCATGAATTCAGTATATTGACATAACTGAAACTAAACTAAAAATTGACATCCTACCAACTATCTCATTAAATCTTACCGGATATGTTTATGAGCACACTCCAACAAAATCTTATTTTGGAAGAGCTTTATATATCTAATACATTAATTTATAAACCTCAAAACGATCTTAATGTTTAAACCAAAGTTTTTAGAATCTGTGTTTGTGGAAATCACTTTTCCTAAAAAATCAAACATCATAATTGGCTGTATTTATCGCCACTCTAATATGGATATTTTAGAATTTGTTAAATCATATTTAATTCCACTTTTTGAAAAGCTATCTATGGAAAAAAACAAAACACCTTTTTTAATGGGCAATTTTAATGTCGATCTCTTTTTAGCAAACTTAGATAATTTTGTCTCAAGTTTTTAGACACCATAGCTTTAAATAACTTTCTTACCTTTATTTCATTGCCGACAAGAATCAAGAATCACTCAAAAACTCTAACTGATAACATACTTTCTAATGCAACTTCTACAAATATTTTTGCTAGTAATTTTACTTCTACAGTATCAGATCATTTACCCAAGTTTAAATAATCCATTATATAAAACCAAAATTAATCCTCGTAAAAGCTGCTTTTTTTGTTGGAATTTTAAAAAAATAAATTGCGAGAAATTATGTTGTGATTTCTCAAAAATTAGCTGGACTAATGAAATCAATGTCGACGAAGGTAAGACTAATAAGTCATTTAACGAGTTTTTCACAACTTTCAATTCTCTTTAAGATAAACATGCACCGTTAAAAAAAAGTCAACAACCGCTGTTTATCAAGGGATCTCAAACCTTGGAAAATACAAGAAATCTTGACTTCAATTAAAAGACAAAATAAAATATTTAACAAATATCTTAAACAAAGAATCCTAATAACAAAGTCAATCTAGAAAAATTTTATAAAACATATTGAAACTTACTTGTTACTCTAACCCCTCGTAGTAAAAAGAACCATTACTCTAGTAACTTTTTACTTAATAGCATTGCTTGTTTACAACGCGTATTTATTAGAATAATGACGTTTTCACCAATGAGATCTGATTTTTGACAAAAATTCTCTGAACTAAAAATCCTTAAACTCCATGATCTTGTAAAGTTTTTAAACTGTCTTTTTGTGTTCGACTTTCTCCAAAATAAACTACCAAACTCTTTTTTAAATTTTTTTATTAAAACAAATGAAATTCACAATCATCACACCAGGAATACAAAAAATAGTAAGCTATACTCTTCTTTTTGTCAACACAATTAAATGTGGTAAGTTTTCCATAAAACAATATTTTCCCAATAGAACCAGTGTATTCCTGCATTAATATAAAAGTCTGAAAAAAATATCTCCTTGTTACAGATTATTTACTGCTCAACAGAATTCAATTTAAAAATATATTGTTGAAGTGTATTTCTTCATAATTTCTTTCTGTACTGATGTTGTCTTTGATATATAATTTCTTAAACAAACCAGTGGTTTGATTTTTGCTTTATTTATTATTTACCTATATTTTATTTATTTATTATTGTATTATTATTATTTATTATTGTATTTTTATTGGTACATTTTATGTTATTATCATATTTAATTGTTATCTATGACATGTACATACAGTTTATATTGTATTATAATTGTTCTTAATATTATTAATACTTTATTGTTATTATTATTATTATTATTATTTTGTATTATTACTATAATTATTACATACATCATTATTATTTGTTTAACAATCTTTTCTTTTTCTTTCTATCTTATTTATATTTTTATGTATTTTAGGTGTCACTCCATTGACTAGTTTATAACTATATGAGTGACACCTAAACAAATTCTATTAATTTACGATGAGCATTTGTAAATTTTTATTGATATGGTTAAAAATAAAAAATAAAGTAAAATATTAAATATAATGTAGTCAAGTAAGCAAAACATACGCATTCATTACTTTTTCTCAATCTAAATCAGGAGGAATTATAACGTTGGTAGGAAGTTGTGATGAAATTTTTTGTGTACTTAAAGTCGTTGGTGCAGTTTGAAAAGTTGGCGGAATCATAGTTAAAGATGAAGCTGCAGCTTCTTCATTTAGAGCATCAACCCTAAAATAAAAATAAAATCATTAAATCATCTGTGAAAATAGAAATAACCAATTAAAATCTGTTTGTTTTTAAGCCATTTGTAAAACTAGATTTATTTTTATACACTAAAAGCAGTTTGCTTTTTTGAATGTAATAAAATTTAAAGACTCAGAAGTAGTTCAAACACACTCACACACACACAAGTGTAATATTTTCTCCGATTGTTTACTGTTGTACATAACATAACGTTTTCTTAACAGTGTAAATTGTCATATATTCTTTTATAAGGTTATAGCAATTTTGATGATCAGTTTTTCCTGAGTATTCCCTGATTTTCTCTTGTTTTCAAGTATTTATTCCCAGAGTTTAGAAGATTATAAAATATCGATTTTCCTAGATAATGTTGAAGTATATAATACTACCACAATTAAAGCTGTGGCTTAGTCTTTTTTTTACAAGTCAAAAGTCTCTTTCAAGTCTTTTGAAAAGCAAATCAAGATGAAGTGAAACGTTTAAAAAAAAGATTTGAAAAACAAGAGACTTGTACCTTGACTTAAACTTTAAGTCTAGTAAAAAATTATTGGCGTCAAAGTCAAGGTCGAGTTACAAGCAATGACGTATAAATAACTAGATGCGAGACTGAAACTAAAAGATAAAGCCAGCGTCCGCTATCTTGCAATACTACAAAATTCTGATAAGCTATAAGTATATGCATCATTTTTACTGAACCTAAGCTTTAAAAAAGATTTTAAATGTTAAATTTAAAACTTTTTTTAAAGAGTAAGAGCAACTATTAACTGTTAAAAATGCCAAAATCTGCAAAAAACTAAAACAAGGCATGCCACTTCACAGATATGATGAAATACTAATACTAACCAGGGTCGTCCCGACAAGATCCTAATGGGAGGAGGGGATGACATATTTGAGTAAGGCCTAAAAAGTTGTTTTGACGGTAAAGATCTTTTTTTCTTTTTTAAAAAATTCTTTTTATCAGTTTACATTTGCCAACTACCAACTACAAAACCAATTTTGCCAACTTCAGTGTCCAAATTTGCCAATTGAATAGTTGTTTTGGGGGCACCCCAGGTCTCAAAGCAGATATGGATGGAAAATATCAACCTAATCTTTTCATAGAGCTACAGATCATAACAATATTAGTAAAAAATGGTAAATAAATCAAGTAGAAAATTTATAAATTAAGTAGAAAATTTAGCATTCTTGATTTGCATGCGTAATTATTTCAAATTTTTCTAGTAGGCATAGTATGCATTTTTTTGAAATATTGTTTGTTGCAGGCGCTGTTTTAAGGATGGACCAATTCAGTATAAAATCATCAAAATTTTTTTCTTTTAATTCCCACATATACTTTGACAGCATGGTGTCTTTTGAATACTTTTTATTTTTGAAAGATTGCTTATGATTAGCAAAACGTTTTTTTCCATTCACCCTCTGGTATGCCAATATATTGTTTATCAGGTACATTCTTAGAGGAAACAACACATTTCTATGCCGCATTTTTTGATAAACAACTTCCACTCATTGGACAATTGCTTATTTGTTTACAATTACAATTTTCTGTAGTTTTTTCATTTAGGATTTTTTTTTTATTTAACAAAGCATTATTGTGACCTTTTATAATTCTTTCCATATTTTTTGTGCAACTGTAGCTAACTTTAATTGCATTTCGAATAAAAATTTTATGTAATTTATTAGAGGGCGGGAAATGCTTATCGACCAATTTTAAAAACATTTTTCCTATGTTAGTGGAAACATTTTTGCTATATGGGGTTTGAACCAAATTACATTTGTAGTTCTATTTTGTTTATTTGTATTCTTTTTTTCAGGGTCAAATTTTAGTTCAAAATTTTCAAAACCACTTTTTTTCAGGGCATCTTCAAATATTCGTTTAGAGGAATTGAATACATTTTTATTAGAGGAGTTTTGTTTTAGTCTGTTATTAATTGAAATCAGGATTTGTTTTAGAATTTGGAGTGGATGATTTGAGTTAATATTAATATACAATAATTCATCGTTTGGTTTTTTGAAAGGCTTATATGAATTTTCAGAAAGCAATACAAGGTTTATTTTTAAAGCAATACTTTGCGCTTCTAAATTAATTTAGAAGCGCAAAGTATTGCTAAAAAAATAAACCTTGATAACAGAATCGAATCAACTGCCCCTGCCCAAGCCTTCGTAACACTAAAAGACCATAGTCCAAATTTTCAAAACAAACTTTCTTGTAGGTTATTGGTTTCCTCAAAATGTTAGATTGGACATGTGAGCAAAATTAAATTAAACAAAATTAATAATATTCTTAGAAACAAATTAAATTTACAACAGTGGAAAAATACCACTGATGTTATAAATTGGTTCTCTATAATCGAAAATAAAAATGACTGTACATTTATTCAATTTGACATTAATTATTTTTACCCCTCAATAACCGCTAATATTTTAGATAAGACAATTAAAATCCTGATGACACAATCCGTATAATAAAACATTGTAGAATTACCTTACTTTATTTTGATAAGGGAACTTCGAAAAAGAAAAACATACATGACTGATTTGATGTAATAATGGGCAGTTATGACGGAGCAGAAATTTGTGAATTTGTTGGACTATATATTTTAGGTTTGTTAAGTAAAATAATCAATATAAAAGATTTAGGCCTTTATTGCAACAATGGTTTAATAGTAATGCGTAGAAGATCAGGTCCACAGCTTGATAAAATTAGAAAAGATATTATAAAAATTTTTAAAAATATTGGCTTTCAAATCGAATTAAACATAAATTTAAAAATGGTGAATTTTCTTGATGTCACATTTAACCTCTCTCAAAATTCATATAAGCCTTTCAAAAAACCAAACGATGAATTATTGTATATTAATATCAACTCAAATCATCCACTCCAAATTCTAAAACAAATCCTGATTTCAATTAATAACAGACTAAACCAAAACTCCTCTAATAAAAATGTATTCAATTCCTCTAAACGAATATTTGAAGATGCCCTGAAAAAAAGTGGTTTTGAAAATTTTGAACTAAAATTTGACCCTGAAAAAAAGAATACAAAAAAACAAAATAGAACTACAAATGTAATTTGGTTCAAACCCCATATAGCAAAAATGTTTCCACTAACATAGGAAAAATGTTTTTAAAATTGGTCGATAAGCATTTCCCGCCCTCTAATAAATTACATAAAATTTTTATTCGAAATGCAATTAAAGTTAGCTACAGTTGCACAAAAAATATGGAAAGAATAATAAAAGGTCACAATAATGCTTTGTTAAACAAAAAAAAAATCCTAAATAAAAAAACTACAGAAAATTGTAATTGTAAACAAAAAAGCAATTGTCCAATGAGTGGAAGTTGTGTATCAAAAAATGTGGCATAGAAATGTGTTGTTTCCTCTAAGAATGTACCTGATAAACAATATATTGGCATACCAGAGGGTGAATGGAAAAAAACGCTTTGCCAATCATAAGCAATCTTTCAAAAATAAAAAGTATTCAAAAGACACCATGCTGTCAAAGTATATATGGGAATTAAAAGAAAAAAATTTTGATGATTTTATACTGAATTGGTCCATCCTTAAAACAGCGCCTGCAACAAACAATATTTCAAAAAAATGAATGCTATGCCTACAAGAAAAATTTGAAATAATTAGGCATGCAAATCAAGAATGCTTATTAAAGAAAAAATCAGAATTAGTTTCTAAATGTAGGCACGAAAATAAGTTTGTCCTAAAATACTATAAAAATAAATGAGTTCAAATAATATTTACATTAAACACCCTTTTTGAAAAATATTTTGCAAAAAGCCTAAGTAATCATTACTAAAGAATTCTTTTTATAATAGTGTCAGCAAATTCCACAAATGTGTGAAATTTACAGTAATTAGGACATTTGTGACTTCCTGTAATTAAATTGTTGGTATAAATAGAAATTTTATTAATTTGATCAATCATTTCTGATAAATCTTTCTTGATGGAACACAGTTCATAATAAAAAAAATTTTTGTCAAGTGATTTTTTACTAATACATGTATATATATATATATATATATATATATATATATATATATATAAATATATATATATATATATATATATATATAAATATATATATATATATATATATATATATATATATATATATATATATATATATATATATATATATATATATATATATAAATATGTATATATTTTTATACATATAGCTAAAAAGAAGAGCTGTTATATGTAAATACTTATTGTCACAAAAAGTCATAAAAGAAGATGTTTAGTTACAAATGTCCAATTAAATATACAATAACATACTCAAGATATAATATATAAAGAATACATATAATATTTAAATATGTAAACATTTAAATAAGAAGATATAATGCTTAAAAAAAATTTTGTTTTTCGTAAACAAAAATTACCAGTCTTTTTTTATTAAGGTATGCTGTATTTTTTTAATGTTAAGAGAATGTTTTTTTTGACCTGAACTAATCATTTACTTTTTCAAATTCAATGTTCATGTCAGAATATAGTTGATAAGTATTGCTGTTAGGTAAAACAAACTTGTATCACATTCAATGATAATATCATTAAGGGACTAATGCATTATTAAAATGCATTAGTCACTAAATGCATTAATAAAATCATTAATGTAAATTAAAAATAAGAGCTTTCCTAGGATCGATCTTAGAGGCACTCCAAATAGAATATTCAGCATGAAGGTATATTTATTATAATAATAGTTATAATAGCAGTTAGTATCAGCAACTATACCTCACTTGTATTGAAGCCTTTTGTAAAACATAATAAAATGTATAATAGAATAAAAATTTTTCATGTCTGTTTTATAAGAGGTTTTAATACAAGTGAGTTATAAATGCATTAAAACGTATTACACAGTTGTTTTTTAACAACTTTTTAACTGAATGTTTACATGCTTTATAAATTTTTAGGTTTCCATTAAAAGATGAAAATAGAAGCAACTTGTGCAAAGGTTTATTACAAGTGAGGCATAACTGCATTACAGCTCATTAGATGAAAATAACATAAACGAGCCAGAACATTAGATATAGCTTATTGAATCACATAACGAACAGCTTCAGAAAAAAAATATCAACTGTTTACAACAAAAGTTGCGTTGCAAATCAAGGAGGATTAAATATTTATCTCAGGTTATTAAATCTTTTAAAGACAAAAAATGGATTTGTCAATAAGCAACAAATTTTTTAATTGAAAATTTCTCAGGACTTACAGCTAAAATATTTACAGATGAAATTAAAAACCTAAATAAAATACCAACAAACAGAATTGTTCAGAAGAGGCTTTAACTGTTCATTTTTATTTCAATTCGTGCTTAAGAATATTACTGTACAGTTTTCAAGTTGTCTGCATAAAGTTCATTGCCCAATCGGACATCATCTGTGACTTATTACCTTGGTTTTAATAATGCAGTGCTTGATGAATTGAAAGTGTGTGCTAAAAGTATTGTAATGTATTGGGATGCAGCTTTAATAATGGGTTTGAAAGTTATATTTAAAAGTTGCTGATGAAACATTGAGCTCATCAGTTGTGGATGAAATAGAACTTTTAATGAAGCGTAATTTGAAAGGGTTTGAGGATGTAAAAGGTGCGTGTTTTTGATCGTTTATTTGACATGACGAACTCTAAAAATGCATTTGCAAAAAATTTAAGTAATCATTTAAGCTCAGCAATAGTAAATACTAAATGCCTGCATTTAGTACAGTATTGCATATCTGCTGCTCAACGTATAGATTGTGGCGAAAATGGTCCTTCATTGGCTTCACATTGACGTAAAACATGTGCTATTAGACTTGTTACAAATGCAATAAGTATGCTGAGCTTAGCTCTTGATCTTTTTAACCGTGCATTTGAACCATTAAATTATTTATTAACTTATAAGTAATTAAAGGACCACCTTGAGCTAACTTTTGCTTGCACCCGAGGAATGCAAGCAAAAACGGATTTAATAATAATCCAGATGTTGTGCAGTTTAAATTTTTAAAAAGGTGCTTCCTAAAACACAATAGTAATGCTCCAAACAGAAATGCAAATTGCTTAATTTTAATTTGTACATGTACTGACCTCCAACTTTTCAATCTGAAATGGTTCCGTAGAAGAACTTCAGGGTCTATTGTTCGTAATTTGTTACACCGTATTGAGTGCACAATTTGTGCCCAAGCATAAAGAACAACTGGAATTATGACTTTAGTCAATGAACACCTTAGCTATGATAATACATTTCAAATCAAAAACAGATACAGTTTTATTGCGCATAAAAAAAAGGATGGAGAGATTTTTCCATCGGGTGTTGTCAAAATTGTTGAAACTTGTGAAAAAGGCTTTTGAAGATAACCTATGTGGATCAAGTAAAACTAAAAATCTGCCAAGCATAACATCAATGTTTCTTTCTTGTTTTTTAGGGTAATTTTGGCCTTATGTTAATATTTTTCCAACGCTGGATGATCACTTTGACCATTATCATTGCTATGAGGACTAACATGTGGTGCAGCTCTAAATAAAAACTTGGTAATGAAAGAGAATAAAATAGTTACAATTGAAAGTTGCATAATAAAAAAACATAAAAGCATGTGTTAAATGATCCAAAACAATTAAAGTTTGATTTGAATTGAACAAAACTTGTTTGCACGTTTGCTCTATTTTTTGAAATTTTGGAAAGTAAAGGAGCCAAAGTTTTGATCCATGAAGTAAATAACAAATATACTGCCAAATATGCCTCAACATTTAGACGTTCAAAAACTTCATATATTGTATGATAAAGTAATGGAAGGGTTGGAAAAAAAATTTCCTTAAGATTTTCTAAATGTAACATGAGTTTTATAACAGATCTCTGGTCAAGGCGAAAAAATAATTCCTCTATGCGGCTTAAAGTTCACTACATTAGTTCAGTTTTTTTTCTCATTGCTTACTCTAATAATTATTGCTTATTTAAACTTAAATGAAGAAGTCCACCGAGCCTGCATTAATGAAAATGGCAGCAACATCGTTTTAGCTGCCAAAGAAAGTGATGAAATTAATTCAGAACTGCGCTGCAATGATCACACAATCCAGCTAGTTATTCTTAAAGCCATCAAAAATTCAGTTGAACTTTCTAAAATAATGAAAAACTGTACAGATTTAGCATCACACACACAATAAAATGTACTCTCTCTAACCTAGCTTTAGGATGCTTGTGAAGAAATTAGAATTAAGACCAGTATATTGATTATCCCATGTAAAACACAATGGAATTCTGAGTACATATGCATAAAGTTAGTCCTCGAATTTGAAGATGCAATCAAAACACTTGAAAAAGCCAAAGAAAGGTTTGAAAGGTCATGCCTCTTAGATGATCAATAGAAATCATTACTATATAGTCTTCCAGTCGTAAAAAAATTCACAATATATCTGTAACCTATTCGGCCTATAAAAGAACAACAATCCAAGATGTCATACCTGATTTCTGATTTAAATGCACTAATATATATATATATATATATATATATATATACAAATACAAACATATATATATATATATATATATATATATATATATATATATATATATATATATATATATATATATATATATATACAAACATATATATATATACAAACATATATATATATATATATATATATATATATATATATATATATATATATTTATATATATCTTATAATATATATAAAGGGCAATGTGTGTGTGTTTGTTTGTTTGTTCTCTATAGAAATCCAAACCGCCGGACCGATCGCGATGAAATTTGGCATGGGGGTAGTCCTCAAGGGGGAGAAGTTTCTTAGCTGGGTTTTGACCCCGTACCCCGACCCCCGGGGTCAGAGCGGCCCAAAAATGGGATCCAGTGTGGCTCTGCAGCCTCAGCCGTGCAATTTGGCAAAACCTAAAAGCTTCCTACCTGTGGAGGAGTGTCAGAACACTTCATTTGACAGCAAACATGAGGGTAAAGTTGTCTGGTGATCTGTCAGCAGGAGCCTTTTCCAATCAGCTCCTTGCCTTGGGCAATGGTGAGGCACCAGTTGATGTGCAGACAGGGCTCATTAAATTCCCTGCCAACTTTTGCACACTGGTGGATTCTGCAGAGGAACTCATTGTCAAGGTGTTTCCCAACATCCAGCAGAGTTTCACCAGACATGACTGGATCTGTGAGAGAGCTATTCTGGCTCCCAAAAATGAGTCTGTTACCAAGATCAATATGCAGATCCAGAAAATGCTCCCAGGCAATGAAAAGTCCTACAACTCCATTGACATGGTTATGGACCCCAGTGAAGCTGTCAACTATCCAACAGAATTTCTGAACTCTTTAGAACCATCTGGATGTCCTCCTCACATTCTTCACCTGAAAGTTGGAGCACCAATCATTCTCCTTCGCAACCTCGACAGTCCCAAGCTCTGCAATGGAACTCGACTCATCATCAAAGCTATCCTTTCAAACTTGATTGAAGCAACTATACTGACTGGATGTGGCAAAGGTGAGAATGTCTTCATTCCAAGGATTCCAATGATTCCCAATGACCTCCCATTCAGTTTCAAGCGCCTCCAGTTTCCAGTCAGGCTGGCTTTTGCCATGACCATTAACAAAGCGCAGGGACAGTCACTCAAAGTGGCTGGCATCAATTTGGAACAGCCCTGCTTTTCTCACGGCCAGCTCTATGTTGCATGCTCCAGAGTTGGATCTCCACGAAATCTTTTCATTTTGACTCCAGAAAAAAAAACCAAGAACATTGTCTATCAGAAGGCTCTTCAGTGAAAGAAATCCTCTTTAAAGAAGTCCTATTAAAAGAAAACAATAACAATCCAATGTGAAGAAATTACCCATGATTTAACTTTTGTAACATGTTCAACTTTTTTTTCCAGTGTGAGAGAACAATTTAGTTGAAAAATTTGAGTAAATGTTCTTTTGGAAATTCTTAATTTGTTGTTTTTAAGTGGAAAATAAACAAAATGTCTTTTTCTTCCTTAATGTCTTTCAGTTATTTCATAGCTTCAACCAACAGAGTCACATTTTGTGGGATTATTGTGCAACACTAAAAAATATTGCACAATCTTACTGTGCATAGCCCAAAATTAGTATAACAAAGTTCCAGATGCTCATTTACTTTTAAATATTGGCCCGGGCAATGCCGGGTAACTCCAGCTAGTATATATATATATATATATATATATGCATATGCAAACATACATATGCATATGCAAACATATATATATATATATATATACATATATATATATATATATATACATATATATATATATATATATATATATATATATATATATATATATATATATATATATATATATATATATATATATATATATATATATATATATAATTAGTAAAAAACACTTATCTAACTTTTATCTTCTACTCGGAGTTTCACCAATGCTGGATCATCAGGAAGGCTTACTGTTGATCCAGCAAAGGTGAAACTCCGAGTAGAAGATAAAAGTTAGATAAGTGTTTTTTACTAATTAATTATTGCTCTGTTCTTTAAGAACATTGAGCACTCTATTTGTAAAATACACTAACATAATTTACATATATATATATATATATATATATATATATATATATATAAATATGTAATAATGATTACAAAATAATTTGTAGAAAAGACTGGTAAAGAAATTGATTCAATTTTAATAAAGGAAATATAAAAAATATGACAAATATTGGAAATGGACAGATAAGACAAATATAGGATATTAGAGTATTAAAAGAAAAAATTAGATTAAATTATTTTACAATATAAACTCAGTAGAACTTATAATTTTCACCAGAATATTTTTATAGAGAAAATTAAAAAAAAAAAAAACTGTTTAACAAACTGCTGACTTTTAAAATATATTTATCAGCAATAGCTATGTTGATAAAATATGAGTAGAGAACAACATATAAGAAGTTTTTCTTAAATACTTGAAACTTTGCCAGTTGTTATTTAGCAAAAAAATAAAATATAAAAAATTATGTTATAAGATCACAGAAACTTTTCAAATCAAAGTCATATTAAAAATATGTTGATGGGTATAAACGTGAATACGCAACAAATTATAGTTAAAGTAAAAAAAGAACTTTTTAGTGAAGTAGGAAAATAGTATTTTAAATTTTGATTTTTTCTTATGAGAATTGTTATTTTCCTGAGTAGTTAAAGTGGTTGTTGTAGTTTGAGCAGTAGGTGTAATCATAGTTAAATATTAGCCCCACTCATTTGTTTACCAATCCTACAAAAAAAATGGAATCTTAAAACTATCTGTTAAATTATAAATGAACGACTAAAGTCTTTTTTGCTTCTAAGTTACTGTCTAAACTTAATATATTTTTACACACAAAAAGCAGTTTGGATTTTAAAATGTAATAAAATCTGAAGACTCAAAAGTAGTTCAAACACGCTTAAACGCAAGCACACATGGACATTCAGACATGTACACGCACACACAAAATAAAAATGTTTAAAAATTTGTTCGATTAAAAATAATTTTGTTTTATAAATGATTTTGTTTTGTTTTTTTTAAAAAAAAAAATGGTTCAAAAAGTTTTTTAAATGCTAAATAAGAATACATACATGTTTATGATTTCAGGGCTTTGCAGAATACTCTGAATCTAAAAGAGTTTTTATAAAATCATAATTTAAATAACTAGTCAAAAAAACATAATTAATAAATTGTATTTTCAGATGAACAAAAAAAATATTTTCGTTTATACGCCATATTTTAAAGTTAAAATGTTTTAAAATAATATTTAAAACTTTAAAAATAATACCAGTTAAATTCTTAAATAAATAATAGTTTATCATTATAAAAATGCACTTTTTTCAAAAAAGAACAGAGCAATATTAAGTTAGTAGAAAAATACTGATTAACTTTTTTTATTTTACACTAAACTTTATCAATAAATAAATATCTGAAATGCATGCATACATCATTACTAATAAAAAAATAAATTAAAAAAAAAATAAAAAATTTGAAGAGTGCATTTCTACAAGTTTTGAGACTTTTCGAAAACAAACTTGCTACCAGTTCAGGCATCTGCTCAAACAATGAAAAAGAGCTAAAAAAAAAATACACAGAACTATTACAACTATTAAAGGAAAACAGATGGATTAAACGAAATTTAAGGGAAGACTAATAAAAGATTATTAAATTCATTTTTTATTTAAGCAAAATAATAAAAAACAATTTTATTATTCATAAAATAAGTTATAAAAGAAGCCTGGAAAAAGTTGATGGAAGTATGATAAAGGACAGAAAAAAAAAAAGGACAAATGTTTGATATGGACAAAAAACTTAGAGCGATGCATAGGATTGAAAAAAATCAGGGCAAAATATTCTGCTATATATAATTCATTTTATTTTTTTCTCGGTCTTCACCTATCTATTTTTAGAGAAATTATAGAAAAATGATTTATAAAAGTGGATTTATAGAATTTTACTATGTTAAAAATGTATTTATTGTATTATAAGTATTTTCAGTACTCTGCTATAGCAAGAACTATATACTATATATACAATATATATAGGGGAGACTGGGGCAAGATGACTATGTAAACAATTCAAGTTGTTTATTACTTTATTTTAAACGATAGTAAAGTTAATATTAGATAAACTGTTTGATTAACCATGCGTAGCATAAAATATCTTACAATTTAATTGTGTAATTGAAGGAAATAAAGAATAATTTCATTTTTCAATCACATCAAATTTTCATCTTGCCCTAGTACCGGGGTAAGATGATTTTGACCTTGGGGCAAGATAACAACACTAAAAAACAAGTTAAACACATTTTTTTTTATTATGTTACATTGTTTAATAAATGATAAGTTTTGCAGCTAACAATAGTCACAAATAAATGTGCCATTTTCAAAATTGGAATATTCCTCATGCCACCACTCTTGGCATTTACAGCACTGGATCCATTCTTTTGTTGGAGAGTCACAATATTACTCTTCGCAGGCAGGACATTTTATAACTACACCCATTGAAATTGATGCGACTGGACTGTTTGACCTGGCCTGTATAGACTTAGGCCTGCAGAAATTTAGTTTTAGTTTTTTTACTGCCTGTTTAGCTTCACAAGCTGAACAGATATTAAAAAAATGCTAAATTAATGCTAAATTAACTTCAGTTTATATGCTTTTTTCTCTTTATCTTGCTTGTTTTCGGTTGTCTAAACAAGAAGTTAAGTAAAATAAAGCATCCTAACTCAAATTACGTTTTATTTAAGAGAGCTTTTTAACTTTTACACTGTTGTTAAACAAACGGCCATTAAGAGAGAATGCATTGTTTTGTTTGTGCTGCCACCAATTAGGAAGCTAAAAAATTGGGATTTTTTTTATCTTGTCCCGCTCTCCATCCTTCTTTGGTCTCCGCAATATATATACATATATATATTGTGGAGACCGGAGAAAGATTATATATAATATATATATATTATATATATATATATATATATATATATATATATATATATATATATATATATATATATTGCAGAGACCGGAGAAAGAATTTATATAATATAAATATAAATACATATATATATATATATATATATATATATATATATATATATATATATATATATATATATATATATATATATATATATATATGTATATATATATGTATATATATATATCTATATATATATATATATATATATATATATATATATATATATATATATATATATATATATATATATATATATCATATATATATATATATATATATATATATATATATATATATATATATATATATATATATATATATATATATTTATATATATATATATATATTTATATATATATATTTGAGCAATTCCATGACCGTCTCACAAAAAATGATAAAATTAAACCAACTCAATATAGATAATACTATATATCAGTAGAAAGCTCTACTTCTCTTTCAGAAAATATATAGCTTACTATGGAATGTCGCTATTATAAAAAATAATATGGGCTGAAACAGAAGGTAAAAGTAGGGGTTTTTGCTATAATTTAATTCATTTTTAATCGCCAAACTTCAATTGAACCTATAAAAAATTCAAAAACTGTCTTGCTAATTGCAATCGAGCTTTTAGCTGCACTAATCATTCCTACTTATGATAAAAACATACTTATTGCCAGACGAATTCAGAATACCATTTGTTTTAATCAAATGCTATTACCACTATTGTCGCGTTGTGACATGTCATGCTGTGACAATTAGGGTACCAATAGTTTTATTTCTAAGACTACCAGTAAAACTTAGGGTTTCAAAAATCCAGCGCAATGAGAACTCAATCTAGTACATCTAAATAAATACTAACATGTTTAAAAAAATAATTAGCTCAAGTTATTTTTAGAATCTTTTTCTGTCACGGCGTGACAATTTTTTAACAACATTTAAAACAAAATTTAAAACTGCTAAACTGAAACCACAATTTAGTTTTTATCAACTTTAAGGATCCATATTATTTAGTGGCTTACTTTACATTTTCTACAAAAAGTACAAATTATAGGTATGTTTTGCAAAGGCAACATTTGGAGGATGAATGCTCAGTTATCCTTGAGGCTCTCTTTTGAGATACATAGAGCCTCTCTAAGGGATAACTGTAACTCCATTGAGCCTTAGATGTAACACGTGCATCTCCATAACTAATGTGTTGTCTTTTTTTTAATCTTTCAAGGGTTTAACATGGCTCTTATTAATGCTGAGCGTCAAAAGAAATATCGTGAAAGGCAGTTAGAAAAGTTTGGCAAAAAGTAGTTAAAGAAAAAGAATCAAAAAAGAGAAAAAGAAAGAAGACTCACTAATTTGGAGGCTGAACGAGAAAAAGAAAGGCAGCGAAAGAGAAAGAGCAGACAAAAAATAGCAGAATCAAAATCTGTAGCTGTTACATCACCCCCTTACAAATCTGCAAGCACTGTTGGAAAAGCTGTTAAGAGAGCCGAGCCAGCACTACCAAAATCACCCAGAAAGAGGGCTAAAGTTGTACAAAAACTTTTAACAAAAATGAATGAAATCCCAAGCTCAGAAAAAATACTTAGTAAAAATGCATTAGATGCTTTAACTGTAAAATTGGTTCTTGATTTTTATCAGCGTGATAATATATCCTGTCAAGCACCCGGTAAAAGAGACACCATTGTGGTGAGATTAAAGAACAAGAAAGAAACTGTGCAAAAACGTCATATGTATATGAATGTTAATGAAACTTATGCTGTTTTTAAAAGTAATTATCCTGAAGAATCAGTCGGAAAATCAAAGTTTGCTAGTTTACGCCCACCACATGTGCTTTTGTCTAGTTCAATGTGAAGAAACGTTTGTTGTTGTCAACAGCATCAAAATATAATTCTTATCCTTGAAGCCTTGCACAAGTTTGATTCGAATTTTCCATTGTATTCACATGAATTTCCTCTTAGGCTTGTATGTGATAGTGAAAAAGACATTTGTTATAATAATATGTGTACAACATGTAAAGATGCTGAAGGTTAAAAAAAAGTTACAGAAGGTAATGGAAAGGAATATATTAAAAAAAATTGAAAAAAAGGGAAGAGTTGATGATCTTTACAGCACCTTTTCAAAATCTTTACCTTCTTTTCTTTGGCATTATTTTATTAAACAGAAACAATCAAAGACATATCGTGATTATAAGATCCAACTTCAAAGTAATCCAGACACAGCCGTTCTTCAAGTGGATTTTCATGAAAATTTTTCAACTTTGTGGCAAGATGAAGTGCAGTCAGCACATTGGCACAAGAAGCAAGTTACTGTTTTTACTGCTGTATTTTGGTACCAAAATTCATGCTCATCAGCTGTCATAGTTTCAGATGATTTAAGCCATTCAAAAGAATCTATTCTTGTATTTGTTCATAATTTATTATCTAAGCATATTGAATCTAGTGTTAAAATACTACAGGTTTGGACAGACGGGCCAAGTAATCAATTTAAAAATCGTTTTATTGCATCAGCAATACCCTGTTTGGAAGAACAGCATGATTTAAAATTATTCTGGAACTTTTTTGCTGCTTCACATGGGAAAGGACCAGTAGATGCTATAGGTGGGACCGTTAAAAGAATAGCAACGCAAAAAATAATCCAGAGAAAATTTATAATAACTGATGCTATAACTTTTCATGAAGCTGTTAAAAATGAGACTAATTTCAATGTCTATTTTGTTTCTATGGAAGATGTTATAAATACAATAAAAAAATTTAAAATTGATGAGTTATTTACAAAAGCACCAGCAAAACCAGGAATATTTGCAGCGCACCTAATTCAAAACAATAATGGGAAAATAGAAATGCGACCCTATTCAAGTGCCAAGTATTTAGTGAAACAACTTAGGTCTTCAGACGAAATCACCGAAAAACTTTAAAACGTTGTATATATGACAGCAATATAATATGGACGCGATTTGACACTGATATAGTATGGGCGTGTTCTGAAGATTACTATGTAAAAACTATTTTTATGAAGATGTAATTATATATTTGTCTAATCCTTCTCTACTTAGTTTTAAATTTATTAAAAAAAACAGCCCATTTACCTGGTTTATAATTATCCAAATGTGTCTGGTCACGCTGTGACGTCACACTGTGACGTTTACCACAAGTTAATTTAAGGTGCACCTGTTTGAAATTTAATTAAATAAATGTTATATTAGCTATAAAACTTGTAAGAGTAATGTCTAAACTTTTTTTTTAATGCCAAGTTAATAATTCAGTTCATTTATATTAGCTGAATTGTGATGTTGATCTAAAAACTAAAAAACAATGAGAAAATTTTAGTTACGCTGTGACGTTTTATATTTTCTCGCATGAACAAGAGGCTAATATATCCACCCTAATTTTTTTTCTTGTTTCTATTATGAGCTAACAAAATAGCAAAAAAAATTCTTTTTATATCTATTTAATAATAAAATATTGAAGGCTAAAGACAAAAAAAAAGACGGTTGTCACGCTGTGACGGTCGTGGAATTCCTCATTTATATATATATATATATATATATATATATATATATATATATATATATATATATATATATATATATATATATATATATATATTTATATATATATATATATATATATATATATATATTTATATATATATATATATATATATATATATATATATATATATATATATGCATATATATATATATATATATATATATATATATATATATATATATACAAATATATATTTTAGTGAAATAAAAAACACTTTTTAGTTTAAAATACATGTTTCGAACTTACAAAGTTCATCATCAGTTTAAAATGACCAATATAAAACTTTTTAATATATAGGTTACAAAGTAATTAAAAATCCATTAAAAGTTACTATTCAAAAAAACTATTTATAATACATAATTAAAATAAAAAATATAAAAAAAACACAATCAAATTTACAGTTAACATTCATTACGCAAAATGTAATGGACAGGATGTTAAGATAAGTTAGAACAATTCAATACCTCTGTACCTAACTTGTTTGTTTAACTCATGGTTCTGCCATTTTATATAAAGACTTTCTTTAATTTCTAATTCAGTTTCCCTATTGGCAGAAGCCAGAATGGTAAAACATTCTGCAGTTGCTTTATTAAAACAATCAATGTTGGATTTAATATGTTGGAATACATGTGATTTATTATCTTCCTTAAAATGTTCATCAACACATTGAGAAATGTGTCGGACAGTTCGCCCTATGTAACAAACATTACAGTTTGCACAATTAAATTTATAAACGTTAGATTTTAAATTTCTGGGAATAAATTCTATTAACAAAAAAAACTGTTGAATTTTAGTAGAAGTAAATGCCAATTTTATGACAAATTTCTCATTACAAAATAGCTTTATTAACTCCGACATTTTGTTTTGAGCGTTTAAAGATCGTTCACCGATATAGGGTAATTTAAAATATTTACATTCAAATTTAGGTTTTCAAAAAGTTCGGAGTGTTTAAGATCTAAATATTATTTTAAGGAATTATCTTTTAATTTATTAGGATATTGATTCTCAAGTAAAGTTATTTTAGTTGACTGAGTATTTTCATGTAATCCTGGCCAGGTGTTATTTATTTTAAATGTACAGTCAATAAGAGTTTAATTTAGCTCCAATTTGTATTAAAATGATGTAAAACTAAAGTAATTAGTCAATAGCCCAGTAAAAGTTTCTTTTTAGTAAATACTAGTGATGAGGTTATTTTGGTTTTCAATACAAACATCAAGAAAAGGTAATTTACCATTTTGTTCATATTCACAAGTGAATTTAATATTCAGGTGTTTAAAATAAAAATGATCAAGAAAATTTACACTGCCATTTTTAGATGGAAAAGATGCGAAAATGTCATCAACGTATATCCTATAAAACAATGGCTGAGTGCAGTTATACTTTCAATCCATTTGTTTTCAAATTCACCCATAAATAAGTTAGCTAACACACAGCCAAAGGAGAGCCCATTACAACTCTGTCAATTTGGTCATGATATTGACCAGGGGAAGAGAACCTGCGGCCCCCAGACACTGTTTGTGCGGCCCCAAAATGTAAAATTAAGAACTTAAATTATTTTTAAAATATTTTAGAGAAAATAATGAAATTTAAAAAATTACTTTATTTTTACATTTTAGTTATAGTAAAGTGTATGAATGCTAATGTTAATTAAGGGAAAAATTGTTTAATTTGGCAAAGCTGGTACAGTAGTAGATGATTGACAGAAATAACAACATAACAAAACAAAATGAATAAATAAAAACACCGTACGGATTTTTTTTTGTGACAGTAGAAATCAATTGACTGTAAGTTGTTGTATTATAATGTATATCATGGTTTTCTATTTATGTCTAATTTTTCAACTAGTGTCAAAATGTCAGTTCTCCCTAAAAAAGCAAGAACAGTGCAAGAGGAAAATCAGTCTTTTAATGAAAAATGGGAGGAAGATTACTTCATGATTCCAACCAAGGATATAATGCTTTGCTTGTTGTGTGACCTCACAATTGCTACTTTGAAGAATGCTACTGCAAAGAGACATTATGAAAACATTTTTAAGGATCATAAGTATGCAAAATGCATATGCAGTATGCAGTTTCATGTATGGATCCAGATAAAGTGGATAAGTATAAGCAGCTTCCTCTTTTTCGGCGAACAAATACGGACCGTTAACATGAGCTTGCTACAAATAGTTCTAAGCAATTAATCTCAATATGTCAAATGGAGGACACATATTATTCAATTGCTTTAGATGAGTCCACTGATGTGACTGATTCTGCCCAACTTCTGTTATTTATTCGGGTTATAACTGCAGACTTCAAAAGTTATGAAGAGTTGTTTGCTTTAGCAACACTAAAAGAAAAAACATGAGGCTGTGATATATTTGCTGCTTTCAAAGAAAAAATTTGTCAGGCTCAACTTTAGTTGAAAAATCTAGTCAACATTTGTTCTGATGGAGCTCCTTCTATGTGTGGAAAAAATGAAAGGTTCATTGCTTTCCTGAAAAAAGAATTGCCTGATCTAGATTGTCGGATTACATTTCATTGTATTTTCCATCAGCAAAGTCTTTGTGCAAAAGCTGCTACTTTGGATGACACATTAAAAAAAGTTATAGGGATTGTAAATTATATATGGGCAAATTCTTCACGCCATCGACAGTTTTGAAATCTTCTGCAATCTGATGAAGAAACATATTCTGTGGATCTTCCTTACTATTCCAAAGTGCGTTGGCTGTCACAAGGGTTAGTACTGCAAAAATTGCTTGAGCTTCTAAAACAAATTGAAGCTTAAAACTACGAAGATAGAGTCAAATTTTTAAGTTCTAGTTCAAAAGAAACCATTAAAAAGAAAATGTATATTGCTTGTATATACATACATATACATATATATATATATATATATATATATATATATATATATATATATATATATATATATATATATATATATATATATAGGTATATATATACATACATACATACATACATACATACATAGATATATATATATATATATATATATATATATATATATATATATATATATATATATATATATATATATATATCTATATATCTATATATATCTATATATATATATATATATATATATATATATATATATATATATATATATATATATATATATATATATATATATATATATATATATATATATTTATATATATATTTTGCTTGTTCATTCAATTAAAAAATAAAAAATACAAAAAAATGCTTTCAAATACATAGGAACGTTTTCACAAAATAAAAAATAAAAATATAAACAGACAGGGAGTCAATTAAGATATGGATGACCGAAGTCATTACAATCTTTTCATAGAACACCTAATTAAGCTTTTAACAAGTGTAAAGTAAAATAAAACTATTATAAAAATTCTAAAAAAATCAGTAAAAGTATACAAAAATAAGCATCTCCGTTATATATGTAGAGAAAAGACAATAAATAGAGTAAACTTATAAATATCAATTAAGTTGAATAAAAAATTTAACAAAATAAGAATTTTTTAAATGTAAATTCACCTCCTCAATGCAGAAAAAGGCTGTTTTATTTTACTTTAACTAGTATTTTTCCATACAATATCTAAATATCTGCAATATTAAAGGAAAAAATACAATTATGAATAAACAGAAAGTATATTTTTCCATAAAGTATTAAAGAAAGAAGTTTTTTGTAATTGTTAACTTTATTTCCTAAAGTTGAACAACTCTCTAAGGAGTGTTAAAATTTTAACAAAAAAAATTATGTTTTGCAAAAATTTTTAGAATAACCATTTGTGAAATGCTTTTTTTTTCTATTTTTAGTATTTATGAAGCAAAGTATTTATGAAAAAAGTATTTATGAAATATAATAATATCAAAGAATGAATATTTAAATAAAATATTTAGGATTTTTGAAAAATATTTAGGAAAAATATTTAGGATTTTTGAAATTTTATAAGCAAAAATATAATAATAAGAATTGAGTTATTAAATTATTGCTGGGTTTGCACACTTCCTTTTTCAACACTATCAAATATGGCAAGCTCTCTATTAAACATCAATGTATTTCTCAGTGGAACCAAATAATACCATTTATAAAAAAAAAAGATTTTAACTAAATACTCTTTTATTACTAACATTCTTCTTCTCATCGCAAGGCTAATCCTTTAATTGCAGATAAAACCTGACCTTTAACTAAATTTCTATATTAAGCAATTTTTTGTATATCAGGCAATTCTATATTGTTATTTATGGCGCAATCAAAATTTTTATAAAAAGTTTGCCAACTTTCTTGTTTACCGTCAAAGATTTCTAATTAAAGAGCGGGAAGCTTAACTGTCTTGCTAATAAACTTATAAACTTATTCGAACTTATATCATTTATATTATTTTTATTAATAAAATCTTCTATACCTAAAATAAATGATAAACTAAAAATGGTAAACTCTGTACTCGTAGTTTCTTCTTGTTCTAACTCCTCATCCACCTCAATCAAACATGGTATATTGCAATCAAACTGTGTAATTTTCAAACACTCATCAATGGCTTTATTTTTCAGACTCGTCTACTCATTCAAGTAATCTCCGTACAAACCACCACCCATAAGATTGTTAGCTTGATCAAAAACTCGCCTCACTGAATTGACGGCCACCGTTCGTCCTCTATGTTTATTAGCAAGATTAAACATCATAAGATTAAGAAAAGAAATAAATAACTATATTATATATATAAATGGTATATGGCTTTAAATACAACTGTATGGCCTTTCAAATTGAGACCTCGATCAATGAATTACTAAAACCTCCTATCAACAAAATGTCCAGTCAAATTGAACCGTCGCACAATGAAGCGAAATGGTCAAAAAGCGGCCAAAACTCAAAATTTTGTAAAGTAATAAACATTTTTATTAAATTATTTTTCCAATTCAAAAACAAACTTAAAAAGTAGGTAATTAAAAACTTTTCAAGTTGTAGACCCCTCCCCTTACCCCCTCTTCCCTCCCCCTCCTACCTTGAATTTTCAATGCAATTTTTTTTAATTTTTAGATTATAGAAATTATTCTAAAAATATTTTTTAAGTGAAAAAAATATTTACCTTATTTATTAAGCATTAATATGTAATCCCTGATTATATATACTGACAAGTGAATTTTTACATGAAAAAGTTTAAATTTGAAAAGATAACATTTATTAAGAAAAAAAATAACTATTCATCTCCCCTGAGGAGGTCCTGTACGTCAGGATAAAGGTTAGGACCAGAAAATGTCTTGGGGTTCCAAAAACAATCGAAGAGATGATAGGGTCGCTTCTTATTAGTAAATAGTGGAATTGATTCACCATCCCATTAAATCTAGATATTTTGCCTGTGTGACTGAGTCTTGCATTTCGTATGGCCTTATTTTGTGCTTCCTGAGCCTGCTCCGAATATGCTTCAATGAGAAGATCTAAATGCTCAGCTATTAAAAATCCATGTTCCAGAACCTTATGAAGTATAGGTGGCATAATCTACCAAGGATAGGTTTCCACTATCAGCTCAGAAGTTTTATAGCGGTATGCTTTAAAAGCTTCCAAGTTCAGGTGGAATCCACTGCAAACGGCATTCAATATGTTTCTTAGTCTTAAAATGATGTCTAGACTAACTTCCTGTCAGATCAGGTTATCCTGCTACTGGTAACATGTAACCCAGTACAATCTGCTTCATGTCCTGCTGCCTTGAAGGATACGCCTTTTTAGGCAAAGGCTAGGAGATGCCAACTCCGATTTAAAACACCCCCTGCCTTGGGGCTCTTGGATGAGTAAAGGCTAGAGATGGTGTCTCGATAAAAAAACTCATCTTGGGCAGATGTTAAATGCACCCAGCTACTGTCTTGTAGAAGACCTCCTAGGCAAAGACTTAAGGGGTAAACAGATTCTATCTGTTGACCAGCCTTGCACCCCTTCTTCATCTATTAGGCTGGCGCAGATGTATTTTAATACGTTGTTTTCAGTTTAGGATGTTGAATGCTGGATCTTCTTGACTCAATGCATGGGTTTTGCTTTTGTCTCTGTTTTTATGACTAGGCAACTCATTCTATTATCTCCTTATGAGGGTACAGCTCTAAAACTCAGTTTTATGGTTCTGAGGCCGGCTGGTAGTCAGGTTTCACGAACTCTGTGGTAGCTCTCAGAGAGGCTGATTCCATCAACAGCTGAAAAATATCAAAGTATTTAACAGTGCCATGTTGCGCATGGATGGTGTTCCTGTTTGTACTTTTGGTGTGCATTGCGGAGGCCACATTTGGAGCCCTTTGTTACGGCTTAGGGTTTATTAGTAGTAATGAGGCAATTGCTTGGGCTATTAAGCAGTGTTCTGAGTACTATCTATGCTTTGAGTCAAGTTCTTCAATCTAATTTAAAAAATGAATAAAGTACCAAAAACTATAAAACACAAAAAACCATCATCATCACCAAGTTCTCTAAACTTATCATTCACTAATATTCGTGGTCTTTGAAGTAACTTTTCTTATGTTGAGTCTTATCTCTTGCAAACTTCACCAGACCTACTTGCTCTTTGTGAGACTAATTTGAGTTCGGCTGTCTCATCTTGTGATCTTAATGTTGATGGTTATCTTCCTCTGATTCGTAAAGACTCCAATAGTCACATGCTTGGCCTGGGCATTTACATTCGTAAGAATTCACCTGTTTGTCATGAAACTAGGTTTGAATCCACAGACTATTCTTTAATGTGCTTTCGTTTAGCACCACTTCACTCTATTGCCTTTCTCTTTGCTCTATATTGCTCTCCTTCATATCAAGACTGCACTCTTTTTGACGTTATTTCTGATCATATTGACCAAGCCCTCTCTCTTTATCCATCAGCTAACATAGTTGTTGTTGGTGACTTTAATGCTCACCACTCTAAATGGCTTGGCTCTAGTGTCAGTGATTCGGCAGACATTAAAGCCCACAACTTTTGCCTTTCTCAATCCCTAACTCAAATAGTCAACTTTCCAACCCGCTTTCCAGACAACCCGAATCATTTACCTTCTCTACTTGACATATGTCTTGTTTCTAATCCTAGTCAGTGCTCAGTTTCTCCACATTCACCCTTAAGTTCTTCTGATCACAGTTTGATCTCTCTAAAACTAATATCTCATTCTTCTTCATCACCTGAATCCCCCTATTATCGAACCTCTTACAACTACAGTAAAGCTGACTGGGATTCTTTCCGTGATTTTCTTCGTGATGGCCCTTGGGTAGAAATCTTTTGTCTTCCTGTCGACAAATGTGCTTCTTAAATAACTTCGTGGAATCAGCCTGGCATGGAATCTTTTATTCTCTCTCGACGATTCCAGGTCAAGCCTCACTCTCCTCCATGGTTTTCTTCACACTGTGCTGCTGCGATTGCCAATCGAAACCGTTACTTCCATATTTATCAGCAAAACAATTCTCCAGAAAACAGTCTGTTTATTACTGCTAGAAACAATTGTAAAAAGGTTTTGTCTAACGCCAAAACCCGCTATTCTCAGTTCATGAAATCTCGTATCTTATCTCAAAAATTAGGTTCTCGTGACTTCTGGAGAATCTTTAATAATATCAATAATAAGGGCAAATCTATAATTCCACCTCTCTTGTATGGTTGAGACTTCGTCACCTCACCTAAAGACAAAGCCAAATTGTTTGCTAGAAACTTTTCATCAATTTCATCTCTTGATTCCACTAGTTGCGTTCTACCTGATATTGCCAACAAACAGGTTGATCAATTGCTTGACATTCATATTACTCCAGCATCTGTATCTAAAGTGATTTCCTGCCTAGACTCTTCTACAGCTTGTGGCCCGGACAACATACCTGTTATTGTCTAGCAGAAGTGTTCTCCGGAGCTTTCATCTATACTCTCAAAACTATTCAACAAGTGCTTATCAGAGTCTTGCTTTCCAGTCTGCTGGAAAGCAGCATCTGTTATTCCTATCTTCAAAAATTCTGGAGAGCGATCCGATTCGTCTAACTACTGTCCCATAAGTCTTCTTCCTATCATAACCAAGGTTTTTGAATCTTTAATTAACAAACACTTAAATTCTCATCTTGAATCTAATAACTTACTTTCTGACCATCAATATGGATTTCGATCTTCTCGTTCTACAGCTGATTTGCTAACAGTAATAACTGACAGGTTATATCGTGCATTAGATAAAGGTGGAGAGGTTAAGGCCATCGCTCTTGATATTTCAAAAGCTTTTGATAAAGTTTGGCATGTTGGTCTTCTCCATAAGCTTTCTTCTTATGGTGTATCCGGCAACATCTTTAAGATCATTGAATCCTTCCTTTCCAATCGTAGCATAAAAGTTGTCCTCGATGGACAACACTCTTCTTCTTATTCTGTAACTTCAGGGGTTCCTCAAGGTTCTATCCTTGGCCCTATACTCTTTTTAATTTACATTAATGATCTTCCAGATATTCTCACATATAAGGTGGCATTGTTTGCTGATGATACTACCATTTATTCTTGTCGTGATAAGAAACCATCACCCTCTGATTGCTTGGAGGGGGCATTTGAGCTTGAAAAGGATCTCACTTCTGCTACAGCATGGGGCTCACAGTGGCTGGTGAACTTTAATTCAGATAAAACTCAATTTTTTTCAGCCAATCGTTATCGCAATAATTTAGATCTTCCTATATTTATGAACGGTGATGTACTCGATGAGTCACCTACTCTTCATCTTCTAGGATTAACTCTTACTTCCAATCTTTCTTGGAAACCATATATCAAATCAGTTGCAAAACTAGCATCTGCTAAGTTTGCATCTCTTTATCGAGCTCGTCACTTTCTTACTTTGGATACTATTCTCTATCTCTATAAATCTCAAATCCAGCCTTGTATGGAATACTGTTGCCATATCTGGGGCGGATCTTCTAATGATGCCCTTTCTCTTCTAGACAAGGTGCAAAAACGCATTGTAAACATTGTTGGACCTGCTCTCGCAGCCAACCTCCAACCATTATCACATCATCGTAATGTTGCTTCTCTTTCTCTTTTCTACAAATATTATAATGGGCACTGCTCTAAAGAACTAGCGTCTCTTGTGCCATCTACTATAATTCATTCTCGTGTTACTGGTCATTCAATTAAGTGTCATCCTTTTTCTGTGACTGTTCCTAAGTGCTCTAAAAACGCTTATTTGTCTAGTTTTTTTCCTCGAACATTAGTTCTTTGGAATTCGCTTCCTTCATCTTGCTTTCCTGATTCATATAATTTGCAATCTTTTAAGTTGTCCGTCAATCGTTATCTTGCTCTACAATCTTCATCTTTTCTCTTTCAGTAACTTCCAACTTTAATTAGTGGCTGCTTGCAGCCTTGTTGGAAGCAACGTTGTTTAAAAAAAAAAAAAAAAAAAAAAAAAAATTCCTGTTATTTCAGAGAAAGATTCTGAAATAACAGGAGTTATTTCAGAATCTTTCTCTGAAATAACAAGACTGCTAGAAATGCCCTCCCTGCAGTGTTTCCTGTATCAGTATTTCCAAATCCCTGCTTAGGAGTATCAACCACTAAGCTTAACACCTCTCTAAACTTTCTTTTAATTTCTTTTTTTCGAGATTTTACAGATAATTTATCTTCTGGAGATTGGGAATGGTATATTTTAATATCCATGTTATATCCCAAGTGTAGAATGAATTCAAAAATTCGTATCCAACAGCGCAGTGTCGATAATCCTAAAGCTATAAGCTTGCTTGTTGCAAACTTTTTCTCTAATTATATCCAGCTTGTTCATTTCACTAGGCTTGGCAGAACAAACATTACAAGATTGAGTTGAGTTTGTATCTGTTATAGCATTCACTGCCTTGCCTTCCAACACGGTCATCTCAATTTTTATTTTTATTTTTGCTTTCTGGTTAGAGAAGGGGATTTGAAGTTCAAAATCTTGAAGCCTTTCTATTTGCTTCCTAACATCTATTTCTTCATCTCTTGTTGACAGCTTTTGTTTCTTTTTGGTATTCATGTGAAGAGGCCTGCAAAAGTAAGGGCTTGAAGGGATCGGGCCAAAACTACTATTAAAACCCTTATAAACATGCTTAACTAGAAACAAATTAGCAATTACACACAAAACCGTACAAACACATTAACAACAATTATCCACTTTAGTTATAAACCACACATCATGTAAAATTTAACATAATATAATCACATCATGTTTACAACATCTGTATTCAAGATTCAAGAAATATGGATGAAACACTTTTCCAGGCGTACAATTTAAAACAACCTCATTGTGGGGGGAAAAATATTTTACACATTTTTATTTTTTATGCTTATGCCCATAAATCCATTTTGGGCATTTTTTTTTTAGTTATCCATAATAACATCCCCTAAGATAAAAATGTCACTTCAGGGTGGAACTCTGCGACAATTTTGAGATATATTATTTTCAAAAACAATATTTATCGCAAAATTTATACTTTCACCTAATATT
The DNA here is from genome assembly GCF_038396675.1 of Hydra vulgaris. NCBI lineage: Eukaryota > Metazoa > Cnidaria > Hydrozoa > Anthoathecata > Hydridae > Hydra > Hydra vulgaris. Next base: position 55,867,440 of record NC_088930.1, read on the forward strand.
TTAATTACTCATTTGGCAAAAGCTATATTCAATATTTTAAGCTTTTTACTTTTGAAAAAGATAAAAGAATGCCTAAATCAAGCTTTATGATGAAAAAAATAAATAAAAAAATCATCTAAATGAGTAAAAAAAAAAAAAAAATTAGAAAAGTATAAAAAGTTCGCGAATTTTAGCCAACTTTTTTTACCTTCTACTAGGTAAGAAAAAATGCTTCTCCGACTAGGATAGTAGACATGAGAGAACCAAAATATATATTTTTCTTATCGTTTGATATTTTTTCTAATAAGTTGTAAAAAAAAAATGAATGAAAATGATGTATTAAAAAAATTCCACTTATGGCCACTTTTTGAGCTTTTCACTTCATAGTGCATCGTAGCAAAAATAATGATAATCGTAGCAAAAATAATGATAAATAATAATATTACCTTTGACCTTGACTTTATATATTAACTTAAATAAATTTGCGTACAATAATACTTAATAAATGAATTTTATAAACCTCAATTCTTAATAATATCTTAAATAGTTTTCTTAATAACATCTTAAATAGTTTTCTTAATAACATCTTAGTTTTTTTATTCTATTCTTAACTAAATTCCTTTAGTATCTTAAATAAATTTCTCAATTAATAATCATGAAATACATATTTCAAAACAATAATTAAATGCAATTATCACATAAACAACTACAATCAGGAATAATAATTTATAGTTAACAATCGCAAATTAATCCAAAACTTACAATTTAGTTTTAAACAAATTCTAACGTATATCTTTAAAAGAAATTTTTATTAGCAAATAATAAATTCACTTAGCTAATTAATTGATCACTATTCTTTCTTTATATATCGCTCCTTTAATTTTGTTATTTAGTCTCTATCGTGGACTTCAGGTTTTGAAATATTTTTTGGGACTTCATATTCTTTCTGTATTCTCCGTGGGCTCCATGTTGTTTTACATAAGAGTTGTATTGTAAAACCAGTTCAAATTATTTTAATTAATAAGTATATACAAATAAGCGATAAACACAAAGAAGATATCGTTGATCACAGCTAGTAGTAGAAGAGTTGTTGTTTGATAGGTTACTACAAGAGAGCGAGGCTGCGATAAACACACTACTTATACACATTGCCAATTAATTTTTCATTAATAGTTTTTAATTATTTTAATTGCAGTTATGTATTAAGCAGTTTTTGTAATGTTGATTTTAATGGGTTTACATAATTTTATGCAATGGATTTAAAACATTTGTAAGATGAGTTGAATTCAGGTAAATAAATATTTGGAAATAAAAGAAATTTTGTTTCAAGCGAGAAAATTACAACAACTTGTTTAAAAAGTGAAAATATTATACAAAACAAAATTATGATATAAGTTTCGCATTTTAGGGCTTTTTATAAAACTTTGAAAATTATAAAAAGCTTGATTTTAGAGTATAAGATATAAGAAGGTTGTTTAAACTAAATGTCGATGTTAACTAAACCAAGTATAAAATAAAAGTTTAAACTTTAAAGAACCAGAAAGACTTTATACTTTACTTATAGACATTCTTACAAAATTGCATATACCAAGTTTTACTGACAATAGTTTAAATTATAATTAAATATTACATTATTTAACTTTTAAAAAACAAGAGTAAAAAATGTGTAGTCAAGTAAGTATAACATACCAATTTGTAAATATATCCAAATCTGAATCAGTAATGTTGGTAAGAAGTGGTGAAAAAGCATTTTGGTGCATATCTGATGGCAACATGTTTAAATAAGGTAACCTAAAATAAAAATGGACTCATCGAACCATCAACTTTTAACTACTTTAATTTTAAGCGATCACAAAAACAAATAAAGGTGTTAAAGAGCAAGAGAATGATGGACAGATAATTTGAAAAGTTGTAGGTTGTATAAGTCAGAAAAACATGAAGATGGGAACTACTGAAATAAAATGATGGACAGAAGATTCAATAGATTAAAGGTTGTTTAAGTCAGAAAAACATGAAGATTGAAATTACACTAATAAATGATGGACATAAGATTTAAAAAGTTGAAGATTGCATAAGTCAGAAAAACATGAAGATGGGAATTGCTGAAATAGAGCTAAAATGTATGAAAAGATTAGGATCTGTGATCTTGGAACTCATTGACCAAGTGTAGGAGAGGAAGAGGAGAGTTTCAAAGTATTGATTAGCAAGGAAACAAACTAGGTGAATAAAAGTTTTTCATAAAATGACAGATACATTAATCTGATTTGCTGAATGACAATTCAAGCAAGAATAAGTTTTTGATTCAATTAGAGATGATAGCTCTTTAAACCAGCGACTATGATAGTATTTGTAAAGAAGAGGAAGAGATTTGACCTTAAGATGATGGGATGGGTCAAGCTTAGCAGATCTTTAGAAATTTAAAAAGCGTTTTTAGACCTTTTTTAGAAAAAAGAAGAGAAAGGGCAACATTAGAAGAACCAGCCCAAATTTGACAATAGTTTACCATACAAGGACAAGTAAGAGATTTGTGGAGATAGAATCAAAAAAAAGTAAATGGCTAGCGCGATAAAGAAAAGCAATCTTAGCAGATGCATACTTTGCAATGGATTGTATATAAATAACATGACTTTAATACTGCAGCTAGAAAGAAATAATTTAATAATCTCAAATATTTTTCCTGATATATCATTTAAAGCAAGGTTATGAAGAACATTTATTCTTTGAAATAATAAAACCAACTAGAAGGAATAAAAGCTTCTATACCTGCTTGGATCCAGGATATTACGTAGAAGGCACAACAATCATCAGAGTGAAAAAGGACATCAGCGTAAAGACCAACACAAAGAAAAACACAAAAGGAATCCCAATCATATTTTGTTAGAGTTTTATTTGTGTTAGAGCCAAGCAATTCAGTGAAATGAGCATTTACAGTTATGGACAAAATATTAGTAATGTGATTAAAATTAAGGAATTAATATTATTATCTTTAAACAGTTACTGAAAATGAAATTGTAATACTGCATTATTATTTAAATAGGTGTGAGATGATAAAGTAATTGGCAGAAAATTTTAAATTTTTGCTTTATTTATAATAATTATGCAAGTATAAAAAACAGGTTGGACATAATAATAGTAGTATTAATTTATTTAATGTTATATTGCAAGTAATTTATTTTATTAACAAAAAAATGATATAAATTTAATTAAACAATAGTAAAAAATTAATATTTAATCGCATGCCCCCGGTTTTTTATCACAGCTTTGCATCTATTCAGCATTGAGGTAATCAAATTTTGAGAACGTTCTAAAGGAATGTTGTTCCAAGCATTCTGGACAACTTGCCATAACTCCTGCTGATTTTTTGGCTTTTGACTATAAAATGCCTCTTTTACATCTATCCAAAGGTTTTTGATCGGATTGAGATCCGGTGACTGTGCAGGCCAATCCATAACTGCAACCCTATTCTCGATGAACCAACTTTTTACCCTGCAACTGGTATGCTTTGGATCGTTGTCCTGCATATAAACCCATCTTAGGGGCATATCTTCTTCTGCATAGGGCAACATGGTATTTTGTTGTAACATGGTAATATTTGAAGGTATATGCCTTGGTCCATAATACCATCAATCTTATAGATTGGCCCTATGCCATAATAAGAAAAACAACCCCAAATATTTATTTTTGCTCCGCCATGTTTTACAGTTTTTATGGTGTATTGCGGTTTGTATGCAGAGTTAGGTGGCCTCCTTATATACATCCTGCATCCACTTGACACAAATAAAACAATTTTGCTTTCATCAGACCACAAAATATTACGCCATTTTGAAACAGGCCAATCTGCATGCGTTTTTGCAAAATGTAATCTTGCTACCACATGCCTTTTTATCAAAAGGGAACTTTTCTTGGGCTTCTGGCAACAAACTTACTTTGTACTAACCGTCTACGTACTGTTCCCTTCTTGTTTTAATTTAATAATTAGTTGTCTTTTTTCTGCACTACAATGCTTTGCACAACCCATAATTTCTATTGATAAAATAAAATTATACGATTATTTTATATATTTCATTAAATCAACACTAAAATTAATTTTACCTTTAATTAGTCTTACTAAAACCAAACAAACAAAAAGCTAATATAAATAAATTGATAGGAAACAACAGATATTTTAACCTACAAATCTAGATATGTTCGTATATAAAATTCGGGACTTCCCTAAAGTAATTTGAACAGTGTCGACAATATTTTTTAATCCCATTTCATTATTGAGTGTTTGTATTACTGTTATGCCTAAATTTAGTAATTTATATTTAAATATACATAAAATTATTATCACAAATCATTGTTTTACTAGCCACTTCTATTATTTTGTCCACAACTGTGAGTTACCAATAACAACATTATTGGGTAAGAGATAAAAAGAAAGTCAATTTGATCAGCAATTATGGAAAACGATAATAAACAAAAAGAAAGGGGATAAGCTTAAACACAAAAAATCTGGACTGAATCAGAAGATTCAGTCCAGATTTTTTAACAATTAAGTGAATTGATATGTAAGTATGCGCCACTTGGGTTATGACGTTTGTGTGACCCCATGTTCCTGGGTCATAAATTAATGAATATTTTTACAAAAGTAGTGAATAAAAACATTAATCTGTGTTTTCCTTCTTAAAAAAGGTTACCCATAAACCAAAAAATTTGAATATACGATATATGCGAGTTAAATGAAGTAAAATTTTATATCGTCACACCATCCTGCAGTTTCAGTTATCACTTCTTTTACCATTCTTAAAATTCTTCCTGAGCTGTTTATAGTTCTTTATAAGTTACAGGATAAACGAACATTTGATTCTGGGCGACATGTTGTTTCCTCAAAAATCTTCATCAATTACAACGCGAAAGACTTAGTCAAGAACATGATATTGACAACTTACAAATTGTGGTTATTTTATTGTGTTTTTCTTTAAAAAGTTTTTCTAACTGACTGACAGTCCTTCTTCCCATGTTTACATTCGTTTTGTTTGCTGCAATTATTTTTATACTCTTCCATAAGTTGTATTTGTCAAGAACAACTGTAATACCCTTAACAGCAGTATCAGTATTTCCATTCGGTAGATCTAGTGCATATTACTTAACTGCTCTTTGTTCATTCGTCAACACTAACACTTGATACTCTTAGTGACTAATACCTTTAAAATCAAAGTAGAGTGACAAGCTTTCTAAATTTATTGTTTTATTCATTTCGTCTTTAAGTTTCACAGCTTCTTTCATAGTTGATTTGAATATATCTGAATCTAAATGTCAATCTTATTTTGAGATAACTGTCAACAAATGGTTACTGTTTTGCTGGTTGATAACTTTGAAATGAATAAAATGAAGAAAACGACAACCATTTTATCTCTTGGCTCTATGACGACGACGAATTTCGATGTGTTGTTGTTTTAATTTTTCCTAGATTTTTTTACCTTACAGAGTGGAAAAAAATTTATATCCAAAGTTAGTGTTTTATTATCATCTTTAGACATTGCTCTATCATTTTCACATATTGAGATTTTATTTTTATGACAAAATTGCCAGGATATTAAACAATTTTGATACCAACATGCTGTTGGGCAAAGCGAGATGTTTTGGTTTTATGTTTTGCCGATATCAGACATGTTTATTTAGAAAGTTAAATACGGTTAGAAACATTGAGAGAAAAATTAAATGTGGCAATTTTTCTGAGCAGAGAATATTATGTTAAAATTAAAAGAAATTTCATTGAGAAAAGCAGCTTTGATATTTAACATAAATGGATGCTTTACACAGAAGGATTTAAAGAAAATTAAAGAGTTTAGACTATTATTATACATGAAAAAATACTTGGTCCATTTAAAAAAGTATTGCCAGATGATACTGAATGTCAATTAGTTAACTACATAAAAGAAATGAATTGTCTATAAGTGACATTCAACAAGTTGTCTTCCAGTATGTTAAAAAGTACAAAATGGTTCATCCATTTAATAAATATAATGGTGTTGCAGGAAAAGGTTTTGTAAGTGGATTTTTAAAGAAACATCCAGACCTTTAAATCAGAGAGCCTTTTGGGTTGTCTTTAAATTGTGTTTATGAACATTTCAATAATATAGAAATTGTTATGAAAAAGTACAAGCTTGAACCTCATTAACTTTTTAACTGTGATGATTCAGACATTACTGTTCACAAATCATATGTTAGTTATAACAATAAAAGAAAAATAGTACAGCTATAACATTAAAATGAAAACATTGTGTTTCTTCTGTAACTAGTGGAAAACGAGGCCTAGCGACAACTGTTGTTTTGAACCACTTAAAACTTTTTATAATATAGAATGTGGATCATGGTTAAATAGCATCCTTGACAAAAATAACAAATAATCAACTTAGAGATATATTCTCCAAAGCCTATCATGAAGATGCCTCTGTAGAAGTTGCCTGTTCTGGCTTTCCTACATCTGGATTTTATCTTTAGTGTTGGGATATAATTCCAGACATTAAGTTTAATAATAAAAAAGCTGTAATGCCAACTTACATAAACCTGATAAAGTTTATTCACAAGTTAATTCAAGCACCTTATTAACATCGCCATCAGGATGTTCAGAAAATATTGATTTTAATATAGTTATACCCTGCTTTTCTAATATTTAACTATTTCAAAGATCACTTAATTACCAAGAAAAGGAGAAGAATCACAGATAATAACAACATCAAATATAGAAAATCATTAATTGAACCCTCTGAAAAATCAAAAAAATTAAAAGAGCAAAAATTGAAAATAAATGTGAATTAGAAAAAGGTAAAGAAAGAGTTGAAAGTTTAAGTGTTGCCAATTGGGAATGTTATTTTTGTAAAGGATTATGGAGTATGGCTGCAAAATTATTGATATAGAATCAATTTTTTAAATGTACAATTTGGTCTCATTTAGACTGTTATTAATTTCAAAATACTGGTGAAGCTGTTGTGATTCCTAGTGTTAATATTATTGTTTTTGAACTATTTGTGTTATGTATATATTAAAACTCTTGTAGCTTTAGATTAGTACATTATTGTTGAATAAAGCCTTTACCAAAAGATTTTGTTTTTATTGGGTTCATCACAATTTATTCAACAAATATATATATATATATATATATATATATATATATATATATATATATATATATATATATATATATATATATATATATAAATATATATATATATATATAAAATGTCAAAGATCTTAAAACAATGAGGCTTGATCTTGACCATAATGCACCAATTCCTTTAAAAGAATGGAAGCATTGGAAACAAGCATTTGAGAATTTCATTGAGGATTGTGGGGAGGACGCTCCAGATAACTTTCGCTCCATCATTATTTTGTATAAGTCAATGTTTATGATTACATTGAAGGGTGTGATTCCTATGAGATCATTAATGAAGCCCTGGAAAACTTATATATAAAAACCCCTAGCAAAATTTTTGAAAGGCATCAATTACTTATAAGACATCAAACATCAGGTAAACCTCTTGAAGACTATCTTCAGGAACTACGCAAACTTAGCAAAAACTGTAATTATAAAGATGTTTCAGCTGAACAATATCGAGAGGAACAAATAAGAGAAGCTTTTATTTCTGGAATAACTTCAAATTACATTTGCCAACGACTTCTTGAAAATTCAACATTGAATTTACAATCAGCATTTAACCATCACTTGACATTGCTCAGAGGAACTCTGAGTCTTGTATACCGAAACCCCTGTCGTCATCTACCAGTCCAAATATTGTTGCTACTATAAAGTTACCAGAAGAACCTTCAGCAGCACTCAATGCAATGCCTGTTCATCCACAAACAAATTGTATTTATTGTGGTAATCAATCTCACAAGCAACTTAATTGAACCTCTTAATTGATTAATTGACTTAATTGATTCCTAGTGTTTATATTGCTGTTTTGAACTATTTGTGTTATGTATATATTTAAACTCTTGTATCTTTAGATTAGTACATTATTGTTGAAAAAAGCCTTTATCAAGAGGTTTTTGTTTTTATTGGGTTCATCACAGAAGCATTTTTTGATTTATGTGACTAGTGACAGGGTGTTTTATTATATGATTAACTAGTGACAGTTTGATTATGTATTTTATTTATTTGATTATATATTATTATTAGCTGTATTATATTATATAATATTTATCTTGCTAAACCTCTTAAAAATCTGTTTTGCTTATCATTATTTATTTGAATTACTTAATAAAAAAATCTGTCACATTTTGCCCCACATAGCGGGGCAAAATGAGACAGGATAGGTGTTGTCATTAAATGATCTTTGGTGGCCAAACCACTGCAATTTTGCAACTCATATTTTATAATGTTATAGAAGGATGGTAAAAGATTTGAAAAATATTAAGTTCTTTTTTCAAAGGTTCTAAGACGGCTTGTATTAGATAAATTAGTGCTTAAGTGTCTCATTTTGCCGGTCGGTTGCAGTTTTAGTTTTGCTGTGGTTCTTGCAGGTACTTGTGGACTGTTCTTCTGAATCTTTAGACACTTGCTATTCTGCCTCAGACTTGGATTCAGATGTTGATGCTATTACTGTTGTTGAAGTATGTCAGCTGTTTACCCGATCTGTCCTTTGCTTTCAATCTAAAGATGATACAATCTTATTTCTTCACTGCAGAGCCATTCAGCATCTTTTTTTGTGATATCAAAAACTTAATTCAATGGATCATATGATCATGTTTTCTTTGTTTTTCTTATTTATCATAAGTCTTTAGCACTTGATCCAGTTTTGCCTGTAGTACTTGAATTTGTAAATGAGGAAAGTTTAACTTCTTTTGCCATAAACTTGTAACTTATTTGCCAATTTGCTTTATGCATTCTCTTATTGGACACTATGCTTAAAGATAATACTTGAATATGTTTCCGAAATACTATAATAATGAATATATTCGCTGTTGTACTTGTATATTGTTTAATGCCATATGGCGAATACAGATTATTATTTTTTTTTTGTTATTCACCTCCTCAAGGCCGAGAAGGCCACTACAGATGAGGAGACTACTTAATAGTGGTTATAACCCTCTCTCAACTCTATAACTCTGAAACACGAACCTTGATGAACAAGGCCACTGCGCTGAGAAACAAGTTGAGCGCGGTACTACTAGGGACAAGGTGGGGATCGAACTCGGAACCTCTCGCTTATGAAGCGAGTGCTTTACCACTACACCACTACTGCATTCATATATAGTTAGTGTTGCTCAATCAGGCAGCTTATATAGTCCAAATCTTGCTATTACTTTAAGCTTCAAGAAGACTCCAGAAATTTTTTGAAAGTTTCAGAGATAAAAACATCCAGATTACTATAGAAAGTACTTTAATGTTTAAGAAAGTATTTGCGTTTAGAATGTCATGATGCTACTGCATGCTAATACTACTTATATCCCAGCCAGCATTGTAATGCAGGTGCCGTGTGGGACCCATGTGGGATGTCAAATGGGAACCGTACAGGATTTAGCCGCGGGATCTGTATGGGTACCATACAGGTCAAATTTAAAAAAAAAAAAATATTGGCTACTTTTTCTTTTTTCCCCTATGGACCCCAAAATTTTCCTGGATATATTTTTTATCTTTTACTATGTATAACTTAGAGTTTTTATACCTTAAATACACAACAATTTGTTTAAAGCTTCTTTATCGTTTCAAAAAAATTAAATAATTAATTTAGTTATGATAATTTATATAAAAGTTTAAAAAGCTAAATGTTCTATACACAAATTGAAAACACAAGGACATATACATGGATGCTTTATTAAATAAAATAAACTGTTATTACATATGTACTCAATATATACAATGTATATAGAAGTGTTCACTGCTGTATTCTTTACGTTACATGATTGTTGCTGCATTACATACATTCTATATGTTTAAAATGAAAAAATTGCTTTAAAGAAATTGTCGTTTATTTAAGGTATAAAAAATCTAAGTAATAGATAGTAAAAAATAAAAAAATATATCCAGGAAAATCCTGGGGTCTATAGGGGAATAAAGAAAAAGCAGCCGATAAATTTTTCGTTTTTTTATTTATTTGGGCCGTATGGTACTAATATAGATTAGGCAGTCAAATCCCGTAGGGTTCCTATTTGACATCCCGTATGGGTCCCACACGGCACCCGCATCACAATGCTGGTTGGGATACTACTTTAAAAATTTTGTGTTAGAGGTGGTATTTTCAATGCTTTTGAGCAAAAGTTCATCAATTTATTACACAGGAAATTAAATATTTTACAAAAAGTTAAAAAGTCATAACCCTAAAGCCCACGCCAAGCATTTTGCTATCAGAGTCAAATGGCTATATTTGAAATAAAAACAGTTGAGTTTTAGTCAGTCTTAAAAAGAGTAAATCTGGTGAAGTTTGCAGTTGGTAAGATTTAAGTGATGATATTGTACTTCAATTTGTAAGTCTACAATTATTTGTAAAAAATTGTATTGGTAACAAAGTTTTTTTTAATCTTTAGTTTTGAAAATGAATCCTACAAGACGGCTGAATATGTATTTTACACTCACAATCAAACACACACACAAGCAAACACATTCACACACAAAAATAAAATGTTTAAAAATTTGACTGATTCTTAAACAAAAGAGTAATGTATTTAACAGTCAAAATATCTTTTATTAAACAATTTTAATAGTCATATCTCCTATTAGTTAATGTCTTTTAATTAACATCATCACATCAGTTAGACAACTCTCATTTCAATGGATAAATGTAAACTGTTTCGTTCAAGAAACAAAAAAGTAATGAAACTTTAATTGTTTGTCATATTTAAAAAAAAAAATTAATTGAAAAGGTAAAATAAATCTACAAAATAATTTAAAATACATACGGGTATTTCGCTAGAATGCTTTTCAAAGCACATGATACCTGAAATAGTTTGTATAAAATCATAATTTAATTAAAATAATGAAATATATTTTTTATCAAGTAAAATTAAAATTTAAAAATTTGTTTCTTTTAATAAGTCAACATTTTTAACTTTACTTGATAAAAAATATATTTTGCTTCATACACCAAATTTTAATGTTAAAATGTTTTCATAAAGTGCTTATTTTATATAAAAAACAAAAAGTTATAAAATGATATTTAAAACTATAAATATATTTTAAGTTGTATATTTTAATAAATGATAGTTTGGCATTATAAATATAAAGTTAAAAACATGATAACATTTAAATAACAAGGGACTGTACTATATTTAATAAAGTCACATAACCAATAAAGTCTTTGTTTATGTAAATGCTTCTGTGATTTTACAAGATTTCTACATTGTTTGTCAAACAATCAAAATATAAAACAAGCAAAAGAAAAACTATGCTGTTTAAACACACACAAAAAAAAAAAAAAAAAAAATGCTTTTTATAACCTATAGAACTCATTGTACAGTGGCTTTGACATTTTTTTAAAAGAGCCATTTTCTACTCATTTTTAAAAAAAAATGCTATTTATAACCTTTAAAAATTAAAAAAAAAAATGCTATTTATAACCTATAAAACTCATTGTACAGTGGCTTTGATAGGTCACTTACATTTTTTTTTGACAGCTTTATTATATTCATTTTTTTTAACTTTTTTAAATTCGGAAAAGCTTGCTAGTTATATATAACATTTATTAGTTCTATTTATCTTTTTTGAGTAAATTAAAGTAATTTAATGAATTAAAGCAACGCTATTAATTGCTTTTAAAAAAATGCGTCAAAAATACAAGGTCTTAGTTTAAACTTAATAACTTTTAAATTAATTATACAAGAATACTGAAAATATGTACTTGTTTTGATCAATATAAATTACAAATAAATTTGAACAAAAAAATCAATTTCTGCTTCAAGTGAGCAGAAAAATGGGCAGAAAATCAGTATTTCAAAAATTCAAAAGACATATCAAAAGATAGCACACACAGACAAAAAAAAACAACAAGAAATAGCAATATTTGTTGTGTTTCATTATGCAGTGTCCAAGCAATGCTAAAAAAAATGTGGCAGGCTGTCAAAACCTATTTTTATAGATCAAAGCTTTTTGTATTAATGGGTGAAGGAAAATCCTCAAATTAGATACCGAGAAGTGCCAGCTGAGTTTGGCAATAAGGCTGGCGCAACTAACTAGTGTTAGAAATGCGTGAGAGTGAAATGTTATTTTGAAAATTAAAAAAAATAAACAACTTGATATTTCTCTACAAATAAAACCCTAAAACTCTTTCGTAGACATCATTGTATCTTGTTTTGCTTCACAACATCGACCTTCTAAAAAAAATCTTTGGGTTCACAATGAAATGCAAAGTTGAAATGGTTTCGAAGTACTTTCAAGAGATTTTTAAAGAAAAATAACTAATGTAACTTCATGTGTAACTAACTGGCGTTAGTTACAGCACATTTAAAAGGTGTTCTAATGAAAAAAAGATATTGATTGTTATTTTACTGCCAGAAAACCGCTTTCTGATGACAGATATGTTTAAGAGATACAGGTGGTGTAAGGAAAAACTTCATTGGTCAGTAAAGAATTAGTCTAAAAAGGTCATTTTTAGTTATGAATAAAATTTCGAGGTGCTTAATTGTAAATTTAAAGTTATAGTTAAAAATTAGTTTTAGAGAAAAAATAAGAAAAAATTTAGTGTACCAAAAGTAAACAGTGGTGGAAGCTTCATTGATATAGAGAGATGCATTTCTCTTTCTTGTTCTCACTCTCTTAAAACTTTTTTTTTTTTTTTCAAAAGCATAAAATTTAAAGAGTTTAAATATTTTAATGTATTCAACAAAATGTGATAAATGCTCTTACAGCTAAATGATTTGTAAATGCTTTTACAAAACAAAGCAGTAATAAATTAAAAAATCCTAGGGTGAAATGCAAGAAGCCAACATGATATATGAAGTCATACTACAAATCTGAAATTTGACTTGAGAATATGCAATGAGCAAACTTAAACTCAAGGAATATTTAAAAACCGACAGTTTTCAAGAATGACTTCAAAAGCAACTTGAGAAAACAAAAATTATTTTTGAATGCAAGAAGCAAACTTAAATTTTCAAGTTATACTTCAAATCTGAAGTGAAATGTTATTTTGAAATTTAAAAAATAAACAACAACTTAATTCTCCTTTACAAATAAAACCAAAAAATCATTTGTAGGCATCGTTGTATCTTGCTTTGCTCCACGACATTGACCTTTTACAAAAAATTTTTGGGTATACAATAAAATGTATTTTTTTTTTAAACATCTTTGCTTCCAACAAGGCTGCAAGCAGCCACTAATTAAAGTTGGAAGTTAATGAAAGAGAAAAGATGAAGATTGTAGAGCAAGATAACGATTGACGGATGACTTAAAAGATTGCAAATTATATGAATCAGGAAAGCAAGATGAAGGAAGCGAATTCCAAAGAACTGATGTTCGAGGAAAAAAATTAGACGAATAAGTGTTTTTTGAGCACTTAGGAACAGTCACAGAAAAAGGATGACACTTAATTGAATGACGAGTAACACGAGAATGAATTTTAGTAGATGGCACAAGAGACGCTAGCTCTTTAGAGCAGTACCCATTATAGAATTTGTAGAAAAGAGAAAGAGAAGCAACATTACGACAATGTGATAATGAGGAAAATGGTTTCAAAGTATTTACAAGAGATTTTTAAAGAAAAATAAAAATAAATCAAAATAGTGACTTGATTCTTTTTATAAATATTTAACATATCAAAACCAAAAACGGTAAATAATCAAAAAAATCAGAAAAGAAAAACTATTTTATTGATATAGTAAATAATAAACTCAATCTGAAAACAAAGGTAATATCTTTTGAAATTTAAACAACATTCAAAAAACCTAAAAATGCTCAATAAATTAAAAAAATAAATAAACTTTCATTCTTTTGCGCAATTGGTTAAAGAATATTTTTTTCAATTCCGTCTTCAGATCAACGCCTTGAAAGTTTTTTCCATTTTAACCCATAATCTCAAGTTTTTTTTTTATGTGCCTAACTTGACTTTTTTACAAAGTTCGACTTCAAAGTTCAAGTCGAACTTCACTCAAGTTTGCTTCTTGAATTCTTCCCATTCCCATTATTCATCAATGACATGATCAGTGAAAGATAAAAGTAGTATCAAACCACTGGAAGTTGAAGTTGTATCTAATAAAAATCCAATAGCAGCAGTATTGCAAGGTTAGGAAAAAATTGTAATCTCAATATTTAAAGCAGTGTGATTACTATTAGTACACTATTAGTAATAGTGCGATTTGTACTTACCCCTTCCAATTTTTTCTTTACTTGTTCAAGACGCTTCCATGCGGTACCAGACAAACTCCTTTTAAAAGGATATCACTGAAGTAAATCATCTAAAAAATTGTTATGTGACGTTCCTGTGGTTTTTACAAATCTCATTTTAATCTAGTTTGAAACTAAAAAATGCATAAATAGTATTTTAATTTCTTTAAATAATGCAAATACAAATGCTTATTTTCAAAACGTAGTATGAGCAGTTTTGACTATAAAATATTTAGAAAGTGCATTATGCATTAAATATTTTTTAAATTAAATAATATATATGAAGCGGCACATAAAATTGAAATTCCTTACGCCGCGTTTTAAAAAGAAGCTCTTTAAATGTTTTTTGGAAAAAGCTTTCTCAAATATATAAATTTTACATAAATTTTATGTAATATTGATATAACTGATATATAATTGATATATAAATTTTATATAATAATATAAATGTTATACATCAGTTTGCATACAAATTTAAATTAATTTAAATCTTGTAAAAATTTAAAAATAATACATTCTTAAAAGATATAAATTCTTAAAAAATTAGGCTTAAAAGTGACTTAAAATAATCTATAAAACTAAAAAACATAAAAGTATAATGCAAATTAATTTTCAAAAATTTTTTGCCTAACACAAACGCGACTTTAATACTATGTTTTTTATTATTAGTTTAATTGCTTAATATTTTACTTAACATATTTGAAAAAAGAAGTTTTTGGAAATATTTTCAAATTGCTTGAAAATTAATTTAATTAGAGGCGCAAAAAAAGAAAGAGTTGTGAGAGGGGGGGGGGGTATATCCCCCTTCAAAGTTCCCACTTAGCCTACGGCTATGCATATAAGACTTGCTGGTTTTGCAATTTTGAATATACTTACCAACTTTAATCCACTTTATCAAAAGTTCTTTAAAAATTCGTTTTTTAATACTAATGCAATATTGTGGCCTTTTATAACTCTTTCTATAATTTCGTACACAGCTGGAGCTTTTTTTTTTTTTTTATATGTTTTGCTGTTCATACAATCATAAAAAAAATTATTCTGTTAAAAAAAGAAAACATATACATTTATATAAACAGACATGGGTTCAAAGAAGATATGGATGACTAGAGTCACCACAATCTTAGTGCGCTATGTGAGCTATAACAAGTGCAAAGAAATCAAAGTTATTATAACAAAATTAAATTAAATAAAAAAAAATAAAACTCCGTTAAAATCTTTAAAAAAAGAACAAAACTCCGAATAAAAAAAAAAAAAAAAAAAGTTAAGTAAAGAAAAAAAGATATCAAGAAAAATAAAATCCTTTGAATATATTAAAAAATTAGGTTAAAAGACGATCATATATATTAAAAAGACAATAGTGTATATGTTAAGTCTCAAAGCTGTCATTTGATTTCAAAATTTCTTTTTTTTATATAAAACTAATTTGAATTTTCTGTTTTCACCATAATGATGTAGTTATTTTTAAAACGTTCCAGATCTTTAGCCCTCCATATGTTAAACTTTATTCTTTGTATTTAGTTAGTTTACAATGTAGTATGTATGTAAGCCTGTCGATTGTTCTCATAGAATAGTTATTGTTTTAATTTATCTTAAATTTTGTTTCAAAGTTTTTTGGCGTGAGATTTTTTAAATGATAATACATAAAGATCGTGTGTTGAAATGTACTGATCTCGTATACGTTCATTTTCTTCATTTCCTTCATAAATGGCTTTGCATGTTCAAATTTGTTTTTTCCGTATATAATTCTGAAAGCATGTTATTGCACACTAAATATCCTTTCAAGTTTAAAGAGTTGTGTGCTCGCTGATGCAATGTTACCATAATTATTATAGCTATGAATTAGGCTGAAGTATATTAATTTAAGACTTTGAGTATTAAATAAAGCACTTACTCTATACATTATATTTCAATTATTGATTCAATGTACTTTATTTGGAAAAGCTAAGTTAGACTCCTTGGTACTTTAAACATTCCTGTTTTTTAGTTTGTTTACTATTTATAGAAAGATATGGTAATTTAAGTGTATATTGAGTTTTATCTACGTTTATTGAGAGTTTATTACCTTTGAACCATTTATTTACTTTAAACAGCTCAATATTCAGGCTTGGTTGGGAAAGGCGTGCGATTGCACTCTGATCTTGACCACGCATACAATATTTAGTTGCGACAACTTGCCCACGGCTTCATAGATGTTTTGAGAACATTTCAAAAAATAATCAAGCGCAAAAAAGTTCAACTGGACCAATGAGAGACAATTACAAAAATTAAAAGCTGCCTGATTAAATTGTTATAAAATAAGTTTAGAATAATTAATAAACTTTGTCTTTTATAATTAAGCAACACTCTTTTATATAAAGTAAAAACTTACTTTTAATAATTGTTTAATAAAGAAACAATTGTTATTCAATTTATCAAAGAGTTTAGTATAATTTCTTTTATTTGAGTACTTCTGATTTATTTCAACAAGATTCTAATAAAGAAACGTTTGTTGATTTATTTAATAAATAAAAAAGTCAATCTTTTTTTAACCATTTTGCGCTTTGCGTAGTTGGCCTGAGTTTGGTTTTTACAAATTACATACAATTCTTTGTAGTACGACGAACAAAAGAAACAATTAAATCATTCAGTTACTATGACATCTTCATAGATGTTTTGAGAACATTCAAGTATGTTTCCATGTTTGTCCGCATAACAATAAGTTTTAAAAATACATGCAAAAAAATTAACTTCATAACTTTAATCTTTACTAATTAAATGATTTTATATTGGCAAATGCTTTAAAAAGATTCGCTAATATAAATTTGTTTTATTTTAATACGTTAACTTATTGTTGGAGCCAAACACACACAGATATTTAAAAGATTTAATAAAATGGCAGCGTATAAACTTTTTAATAACATATTTTGATCTATATTATTAAAAAGTTTTATATATACAGCATATAATATATACATATATTAGCTTATACGCTGCCTTTTTAACAAATTCAACTTATTTATGCAATCGTATAACAAGAATATGACAATCAAAGATATCATATATATAATGTTATATATATTTTCGTCCTTCAGGACTCTTTAGTAATGTACATAAATATAAAATTATGTGGGATAAAAATTATATAATAAATTGTTTATCCGTCTGATTTAGATATAGAACTTATATCTTCACTGGTGCAGCTTTCTTCGCTACTATAATCAGTGGCAATGCTAGCATTAGCTGAATCAAGGCAAAAAACTCTTTGCTTATCTAAGAAAATATCCACAGCGCAACTTAAAATATCATCGCGTTCTTGTTGAGTGAAATTCGTGTCATTCCCTGCTATGTTTATTGAGTTTTCCATTGTTGAGTGGTTCATCTTTAAACGCCTATCAGTCAAAATTACAGTCAAAATACTGAAAACGCGTTCGACAGCTGAATTAGAACCAGCAATACACATCAGAAGTTCAACTAAAAGACTCAAGTTTGGAAACTTAATTTTATGATAAAGAAAAATATTCTGCCATATTTGCAATGGTGTGAGTGCAATGGTGTACTGCGTATTTATTACTAGTTTTGCAGCTCTCCATTCCGAAAGAACCATTTTAAAATCCATTCCTAATTTTTCTAGAGGGTAAAAAAATTTGTTTAGTAATAAAGATATGCTGGCATCACCATGCATGCTGTCTGCTGTCCATACTTGCGGATCTAACCAATCCATTGATTCGAATATGGGATTTAACAGCGAACTAAATTTATCGTTTATCAAAGGCAGAATTATTTCAATTGCTAATTTTCTTACTTTAATGGCAGAATGAATACATTCAAAGTTAAGATTAGCCATATTGTTGAGTTCAATCTCAACAAACTCTGGGTTTGATTTTTTCAATTCGTTACCTTCTTTGAAATACTAAGAAACAAGATTGCTTGAACCATCTTTTTCATTGATTATAAACTTGAGTAAATATGAATCAATAACATTATCAATATCTTCATTACTTAATTCCGCTAAGCTAGCCTTTGTTATATCCACCGCTGGTTTTAACTCATTCACCATAAACATTTGTTTTTCAAAAACCAATGATAATGGTGATAAATTTTCTAAGATGTCCAAATAACTACAAACCATACATAATAGTCTGTAGTCATGCAACCGTTTGGACAATCCAGAAAGTTTAGCACGCATATCTGCTTTAGTGTCGCAATCAGCAAGAGCATTATCAAAACCCACAATAAGCGAAGGCAAATTATGTAAAAGTTTTGTAAAACCGCGTCTCCTGTGACTTATAAAGCGCGTTCCAAATATTTTAGGCAAGGTGTAATATGTAATGTTCAAAGCCTCAGCAGCTTTTTTAACTGCGCATTTTAGTTTTCCAGAATTGCGAAATAAATTAAATATGAAAATGTAAAAATTCACACATTCAAAATTCACAAATTCACAAATTCAAAAATTCACATCTAATTCCTAATGTAAAAATGTAAAAATTCACACTCTTTATACTGAGAAATATCTTTCACAGCATCTTTTATTGATAATTCTAAACGATGGTTTATGCAGTGAATTTTTATCAGCCATCTTTTTTTAATTGTGTTAACACGCCATTATAAATTCCAAAATTAACGCTAGCTCCGTCGGCCGTAGCGCTTACAAGTTTGTATTTGTAAGCTGACGCAGTTAAAGGAACACTATCGGTTTCAATAAAAATGCTATCAATAGCCTTTTTAATGGTATTGGCACTCATACCTCCCAAACTGTTCATATCAAGTAAAGAAACTGCAAAACAGGCAGGGGTCCCCTCGTGTTCAACGCGCACAAGAATCAACTCTTTTTCGTCCTTTGTTTTTCTAGCCTGAGAACCATCGAAAGGGTTAGGGTTAGGGTTAACCCTAACCCTAACCCTAACCCTGAGAACCATCGAAAAGAATGGAGAAAAAGTTTGTTTCATTGACAATTTCAGCAACTTTTTCTTTAATGGCACTGGCAATGCATAAGATATATTCACGTGCTAAAAAAGAAATTAAAAAACAATAAAAAAAAAAATAATAATAATATAACTAATATTTTTCAAATTAAAAAATCAAATGGATAAATCAAAAGGATAAGACCATTCGGATAAAAAATCTTGGAAAAAAAAAATTAAACTTTCATTATAATAGTAACGTAACTTTAATTTGATTTTTTCATTTGAATTGTTTTATCAAATTACGAAAAAGAAACTGAAACTAAAAATCAATAACCTGCTTTATTGTTGTCTTTTCCTTCTAAAAGGAGTACACCATTAAGTCTTTGGCATTTGATCAGTGTCTTGAAATGGCTATGTGGCATGCTCGGTTTTAGAGCCATTTCATAGGCTGTTCTAATCATCTTTAATAACACTTCGCTGTTGTCTTGTGTAATAGGTAACAAGTTTTCCATACCGAGGTTAGCAACACAACTACTTCCAGGATCTTCTGAGTTACCATTATCAATCAGCACTGCTAATCTATGGCTTTGCCCTCTAAGATGGCGATCAACCTTTATTATTATCAAAGAGAAAATCACGGTTCAAATTAAGCAATTCTCTAAAAAATTTATACACTTAGTAATATAGTAAATTATAAGATAACTACAGTTATAAGTTATATAATGGTAGAAAAATTATGTTTAAACTAATTCCTGGAGTCACAAATTAAGAACAAGCTAATTATTTTAATTTTACCTGATACTTTGTCACCACACAAGTTCCCTCTGTAAATGCTGTCAAAGAATTATTCGATACTCCTTTAACTAAAGCATCCATCAAAATTTCAGTTTTGTTCCTAGTACAAATCTTACACCATATTTTGACAACTAAGCCATTTTCTTCCGTGTATCCAATAACTGATTCTTTCCCCCATGAAAGAAAAGTTTTTAAGTTCTAAGGGGTCTAGCACATTGCAGAATTGTTTTTAACATTTTTAAAGATACTGCTAAAAACAACGTTCTAACATTGTCATAGTAACTGAATGATTTAATTGTTTCTATTGTTCGTCATACTACAAAGAATTGTATGTAATTTGTAAAAACCAAACTCAGGCCAACTACGCAAAGCGCAAAATGGTTAAAAAAAGATTGACTTTTTTATTTATTAAATAAATCAACAAACGTTTCTTTATTAGAATCTTGTTGAAATAAATCAGAAGTACTCAAATAAAAGAAATTATACTAAACTCTTTGATAAATTGAATAACAATTGTTTCTTTATTAAACAATTATTAATAGTAAGTTTTTACTTTATATAAAAGAGTGTTGCTTAATTATAAAAGACAAAGTTTATTAATTATTCTAAACTTATTTTATAACAATTTAATCAGGCAGCTTTTAATTTTTGTAATTGTCTCTCATTGGTCCAGTTGAACTTTTTTGCGCTTGATTATTTTTTGAAATGTTCTCAAAACATCTATGAAGCCGTGGGCAAGCTGTCGCAACTAAATATTGTATGCGTGGTCAAGATCAGAGTGCGATCGCACGCCTTTCCCGACCAAGCCTGAATATTCATTTCATCATATAGCTGATTAATATCGCTATTGGACATAAACAAATTAGTGTCATCAGCATACATAATCGAAGTTAAATTTGCAGACATATTACAGAAGTCATTTATATATATTAAAAAAAGGAGAGGGCCGAGAATTGAACCTTGCGGCATAGAATATTTAATGTACCAGAATCCAGATTTATCACATATTGTTTTCGGTCAGTGAGGTAGCTATTTATCCAAGAAAATGTTTTATTTGTTACACCATAATAATTTATTATTTCTAAGAGTGTAGAGTGGTCTACTGTGTCAAATGCTTTTTATAGATCTATAAAAAATCCTAGTGTAAACTTATTTTTTCAAAACTGTTAGTTATTTGGTCAACTAATTCAATAATGGTATGCTCCGTTGAAATATTCTCTTGAAACCCAAACTGTTTAGAGTAAAAGAGATTGTTTTTTTTGTGAAATTTACATAAATTCTGTTATACATAACGCATTCGAATATTTTGGAAAAAACTGATAATACTGATATAGGTCTATAGTTTGAGATATCATTGGCTTTATAGAATGGGTATACTTAGCTACTTTTAATATATCAGGAAATACACCTTCATTTATTAAAATTTTCATAAAATGAAACAGAGGTTTTATGATATGTTTTTTATTTAAAATTACTATAATGCTGGAGATTCCATCAAAACCTGGCAATTTATAAATTTAAAAAAAAATGAGAAAGCCTCCCCAATTTCTCAATAAATATTCACAGTCACACAATAAATTATATTATTGGCAGATTTTGAATGAATCAATAGGAGTTACAATTTTGTTAGCTAAATTTAGACCAAATTTAGTAAAGTTATTGTTAAACTCTTTAAAGATTTATGTGGGCAGTGAATATTACTTTCATTAATAGTAATATTGAGAGAAAGTAAGGAACTACTTTTATTAGCTTATGTTAAGAGTATTTTTATAAAAAAATTGTGTAACTTATTGGAGAAGGAAAATATTTATCTACTAATTTAGAAAAAGTTTTTCCTATAATTGTTTAAATATTTTTGTTGCACAAAATTTATTTGATTAAACAAAATTATGCTTCTCTTTCTGCAATGTATTATCACAATTTTAATGTTTTAGCTCAAAATTTTTAATTGCCCATTTTTTAGGAACATATTCTTAAACATGTTTAGATGAGTTATGAATAAAAAGCCCTAGCACTTTTGTTTTTGTTGATAAAAACAAGAAACATTTTCTAAATTTTTACAAATAAATTTTAAAAATCCTACACGATTTCTTTATCAAAATAATAAAGATCTGCTTTAAGGCAGTTAACTGATTGTGCGACAACTTGCTTGGCAAGCTATTCCATGAATTGGCTGATCTGTTTAAATAATACTTTCACAACATGTTTGTTTTGTGATTTAACATGTGATTGACATATTTAAAGCAATGACCTTGCATTCAAGTTTTTTGAAAACTTATTTTTTTGATTGTTTCTAAATTGTTGAAACCGTCAAAGAATTTAAAAAGATAAATCATGTCTTCTCTTTGTCTTTCTCTTTTTACCAAGGTGGTTAAGTCGAGTGTTTTTGACGGTTGCACTGGTTAGTTTTTTTAAGTGATGGTATTAATCAAAATTGTACAATGTTGAACTATTTCTAATAAATCATCTAAACTTAATTTGAATTGGTGACCATACTGGTACCACAAATTCTAAAGATGGTCAAAAAACTAGCTGATTTTGAGTCTGATCTTACTTCTGTAGCAGATTGAGGCTTACAGTGGCTTGTAAATTTTAACTCTATCAAATCTCAGTTATTTACTGCAAATAAATATCGCAATACGGTCAACTTTCCTTTATTATTAAATATCAATGCTCTTAATGAGTCCTCTTCTTTACATCTTCTAGGATTATTGTTTACTACTGACATTTCATGGAAACTATGTATACAATCGAGTGCTAAATTAGCATCTGCTAAAAATGCTTCTTTATATCGTGCTCACCATTTTCTTACTCCTGATTCCATTCTATCCCTCTACAAATCTCCTATTTGTCCCTTCATGGAATACTATTATCATATATCATATACTATATCAGAGTTCGATCCCCACCACGTCCCTAGTAGTACCGCGCTCAACTTGTTTCTCCGCATAGCGACCTTGTTCGTCGAGGCTCGTGTTTCGGAGTTATAGAGTTGAGAGAGGGTTATAACCACTATTGAGTAGCCTCCTCATCTGTAGTGGCCTTCATGGCCTTGAGGAGGTGAATAACAAAAAAAAAAAAAAAAATATTAGGGCTGTTTTTTCAAATAATGCTCTTTCTCTTCCAGACTAGGCCTAAAAACGCATTATAAACGTAGTTGGGCAGGCTCTATCTGCAAAGCTTGAGCCTCTTTTCCATTGTCGTAAAGTTGCATCTCTCTCTCATTTTTACAAATGCTATTATGGTCACTGCTCAAAGGAGTTTTTATCTCTTGTTCCTTTAACTAAAGCTCATTCTTGCTTGACTCTTTATTTAGATAAATCTCATTCATTTACTGTTTCTGCCCTACATGCTTTAAAATCTTTTTTATTCATCTATTTTTTTTCCCTGAATTTTAACCCTTTGAAACTCTCTCCAATATTCATGTTTTTCTGACTCATTTAACCTACAAATTTTTTATATCTTCTGTCAACCATTTCTTTGCTCTATAATTCTATCCTTTTTTTTCCTAGTAACTCCTCGGAATTTGTAACTAAAAATTCCTAGTAACTTAATAGTGGCTGTTTGCAGTCTTTTTGAGAGTGAATTAGAATGAAAACAAGTTAAGGAGTTATAAAGTAAATTCAGGAGTTTAATATCAAAACAAACAAAGCGTTTTCTAATCTACTTTTGGTTTCATCTGCATACAGATTATTAATTAATAAATATAAATCTTTGCTTGCTTTTATTGCCACGATTTGCTGTATCAGGCAAGATGAAACTGAAACATATTTTCAGATAACCTCAGCTTATGTTTCCTAAAACAAATTTTGAATGCATTTCATTAACACTTGCTGACTGAGTTGTAAAGACCAAATCTAAGGTATCACAAGTTTTTTATCTTGTTTAAATATTTAATTGCATCAACAAAACAAATCAATAAAACAAATTTCTATTTTAATTAACAATAGGCTAAATCAGATTGTTTTTTTTATATAGATATAAACTAATAATGAAACCCAAAAAACCCCTATAATAACCCTCTTTCTCCCTCAATTTGTTGGAGGAAGAGGGCTATTTAAAAAAAAAAAACATTTTTTGTACCCCACTAACCCCTCACTCATGGTTGATAACCCTTGTAAACCCTGACAAATTTTTATTTTTTATTTTAATTGTTTGTGATATAATTGAGTTGAGTTGTTAAATAAAAATAGTTCATTAAATTCTTTTGGTGATAATTTGATGTTATTATTGCAATGCTCTTTATTTATATTGCTGAAAAAGGCTGTTTATTGTGATTGTTGCATGCTTTAAAGTTTAAAAACTTTTCATTCCTAAAATTGTACTTAATGTTATAAAGGTTATCAAAATTGAATTGTTTGAAAAAGTTCAACAGTTTATTGTAATAAATTATTATATTGCATAGTGGTAGTGCTCTACAGAAATATCCAAAATGAAAATTATATGTTAAAAATGTATTTATCTTTTTTATGTGTTCGGTTAACTTGCTGTTATTAATGACACCAAGAAAAGAAAATTTATTAACTAAATCAATTATTAAATTATCACATATGATTGAGTTAAATTTGGCAATATTATTTTTACTTGTTATTATCATTGCTTTAGTTATATTAAAAATATTATCGAGTTTACTAGCATAACGCCACTCAATAAATTTATTAAATACTGATCTATTGATAAAAACCAAAAAAAATAAAAGATACTAAAATGGAACCCTGTGGTATATTAATATTAAGTTATTCTTCGCTAGAATATGCATCTTATTGTAAATATTTTTCTAAAATGAAAATAATTCCTAATTAAGTTCAAACATCACTAGAAAAACAACAATGTTTTAGTTTCAAAATCAATAATCTAGGATCTACTAAGTCAAAAGCTTTTCTGAAATCAACAAATATTAATATTGTAAAGAGATTTTAAAGTTGCTTAGCTTTGCATTAGAGATACGAACGTGCAGCGTAGTTTTACACAAATAATTACATCTGAAACCAATATAGTCATCATTGAATAAATCATTTTGTCTAAAATATGAAGTTTTTCTTTCAGCAGGTATTTATTCAAACACCTTTGTTAGCAGGTATTCATTCAAACACTTTTGTTAGTGGAGATGAAATAGTTATTCTAGATAAATATTGATACCATGAATTTTACCTTTTTGTTTATAAAATGGCATATTACTACCAATTTTAATTTCATTTAGTATACTGCTTGTTTGAGAAGTTATTGAGTATAATAATTTGATCAGTGATCGAATCTTATAATTTTTTGAATAAGTTTTATCGGGATATCTGAATAACCACAGCTGCTTTTTTCTTTTAAGCTTTTAATCGCATAGACATTTTATATGTATTAACAAGAAGAAATGAAAAACCTACTTTTTTTTAAATCTTATCAGTTATTTTAAGACAATATATATATATATATATATATATATATATATATATATATATATATATATATATATATATATATATATATATATATATATATATATATATATATATATATATATATATATATATATATATATATATATATATATGTATGTATGTATATCTTTTTATTTTGTTTTTAACAAAGTTATAAAAATCATTAAGTACTCAATTACAATTAGATTTGAATGTACTATAGTATTTTTCAAAACTTAATTTAATTTAATAAGTAGAAGCCATGAAAGTTATTTGAGTAAATGAAAATTTTTGATCCTTTTTTTTTTTAGATAACTTGTTATTTTGGTTTCTTAACATAATAAAATCTCTTCTCATATTTTTAAACATTTAAAAGATTATTAAACCATTTTTTAAAATGTAATCAAAATGATAATCGTTGCACAATTTTTTTAGATTTTTCAATTCTTGATGGAACCATTCATTGTTGTCTTTATTGTTGACGTGTGTTTTCATCATTTGTTGGTGAAATGGCATTTATGATAATTATAACTTGAAATAGTTTGATATATTAGTTGAGTTTTCATTTATATTTAACGATATGTTAGTGTTATTGATTGCTTGAATACAATTATTTTTTTTTTGTTATTTAGTCACCTGCTTTTAATTGATTTTGAGTATTTGACTAATTTAGTGATACCATCAATAGCTGCAAAGATTCTTTGACAAATGCTTTTATTTTTGTTGAACTTCTAATTAATAAAACATCAAATATACTCTTATATGTTTTGTATCTATCTGTTATTTTTTTAAAAACAATTCCAAATACATTTTGTTTTAACTTGGAACCCTTTTTTTATTTTAAATATAAGTAAAATAAAAAAAATTACAAACCTTTTTTTTTAAATTCTTATTAAATAATACAAGAAAGTATTACAAACAATAAAGAAATTGAACTTATAACTATAGCATATTTGAATAAAAAATAGATCATACCCTATTTTTGATTGAAGGCATCTTGATTACAGCATCGAAATTTAACCCAACAAAAGGATTTTCAGGATTTGCTAAACATATAAATGCATAAATATACAAAACTCATAAAAATAGCTAATCAATATAATTTTCAATAAAGCACCTAAAGTCTTTTGTAATAAGCAATGTTTTCTCATCATTTGCATTTGATTAATGGATGTAAAATTTATTATCAATAAATAATAAAGTTTTACTACTTTCTCCCTCTTTTACAGTGATAAATCATTTTATTTTTTTTCAATTTTCAATTTGTACAACATATTGTGGGAGATTCACAATCAACCTCATCTGAAAAAACCATTAAAATTTTTTTATGGATTAAGAGCTAACCATAACAACAAATAGAACCTAAGAATACATTAGGATGTTTTCAAAATCTTTCAGCTTTGTCTAAGTCAGATAATTGCAATTTAAAAAACGATCTCCTTAAATAAGGGTTTGTAAATTTAACACAATAACCACCTTAAATAATTTAACACCTCTTATTAAATTTTAATTCTATCAATAGTTTTTAATTTAGTATAAGATAAAGCGTTACGAGTGTAAGACAGGGGTTCAAGCTTAGCAAAGAGAGGAGTAAGCAGCTGAAAGCAGAACAATAGAGAATCTGACTATATTTAACATGCGTTTTTAGACCTTTTCGAAAAGAGAGAAAACATCATTAGAACTAGCCTCAAAATAAAAAACGTATTCCATACTGGGAGGAATTAGGGATTTGTAGAGGTACAGAAAGGAGTTGGGTGTAAATAAATTGTAGTACAATAAAGAGAATTGTGATTGATTGTACATATGGTATCTATGTGGGTCAGTTATAGTAATCCAAGAAGATATAAAGTAGAAGACTCAAACAGTATTAAGTTGAATTGTCAGCATATAATAGCCACTTTGATATAAGATTTTTAGTAAGGTCAAAAATGTAGATAATTAAAAAAAATGTAGATAAGTTAAAAAATAATGACTTAGCAGTTTCAAAAAACTTTCTCAGATAAAAAGTATACTTGAGGAAAAGACCAGCAAGCCAAACATAATGAAAAAGCTTTTGATATGTTATGAACAATATCTTTAGCTTTACTGACACAATTTAATGCATAATAGAGAACTTTTATGTAAAAAATATTTAAGAATACAATCTTGCTGATGAAAAAATTCTTTTTGCAAAAGGTTCTCGCATAGGTCTAATTTTTTGCTCAAATATTCCTCAATAGAGTGATTTCTTCTGCATAGATTTGAATTTAAGGTTTATTGAATACTTCCGAAACTTCAACTTTCTCATATACTGGTAGAAGTGGTTGTTTCTTGCAATTGCAAAACTTTTTGAGTGATAACTCAAATATGTTAGTAGAATAAAGCTTTATTTAAAAAAATTCTCTGCCTTAACGCTCTTGGATAAGTACAGTCTAGATAAGGTATCTTGA
Organism: Hydra vulgaris; assembly: GCF_038396675.1. Classification (NCBI taxonomy): domain Eukaryota; kingdom Metazoa; phylum Cnidaria; class Hydrozoa; order Anthoathecata; family Hydridae; genus Hydra; species Hydra vulgaris. Next base: position 55,895,236 of record NC_088930.1, read on the forward strand.
TAAAAACACTAATCTTAGTCTCATGTAAGCTGCATCCAGTTATTGCCTTGTAGAAGGCCTTCTTGCTTTTAGGAGTAAACAAAATAATTCTGTTGCCTAGCCTCAAACTCCTTCTTTATCTATTAGACTTGGATGTAAACCAATGTTACATAGCTTGCTGCCTTGGATAATGAATGCTGGATCTTCTTAACTCTACTCATATATTTTTGCTTGCGCTACCTTGATTGTGGCTATGCTGCTCTTCCTGTTATCCCTTAATGTAGGTATAGCTCAAAAACTCAGTTTAATGGGTCTAAGACAGGCTTGTAGAAAAGTTTTATGAACTCTATGGTAGCTCTCAGAGAAGCCAATTTCATTAACAGCTGTAAAATAGCAGAGTATTAACAGTGCCATGTTGAACATGGATGGTGTCCTTGTTAGTACTTTTGGTGTGCATTATTGAGACCACATAAGGAGCAATACATTACTACTTTCATTTAGCAGGACAAAGACAACTCAATTGCAAATTGCTTAGGATGCCGCACTTTATCTATAAAAAAGTAGAAAGCAATATTTGTCCAATACATAGGCCTTCACTTCTCAAAAAAGAAAAGTACGTCCTTTACAACACAATTAGTTTTATTAAACAAATTTTTTTGCTTGATGAGGTCTCCAATAAAAATTTTACAACTTGCAATTTTGCATAAATATTTTTTTTATTTACAACTTTTTAAGTTACAACTTACAATTTTACATAAATATTATTTTGCATTTTGTTGTCAGTAAAAAGTATTGTTATAAGGAAGAAAAATGGCATCCCCCATTTGTATCAATTCTCCCAACAACCTTAACCACAACAAAAAAAATGTCCAGCTAATTTTTTTTTATAAGGTCAATTGTGTTTTTTAAAATATGAGAGGGAGGTGGCAATATGGTATAAAAAAAAAAAAAAACAATTTCTCCCTTACTTACCTAAAGTCAACCTTAGTAAAATAAAATTAGAATTAATGTATAAATTTATTATTGAAAAGTTCTCATTAAAAAACTTTTTACAAGATAAATTAAACAAATGTAAATAATTTTAGGTCACACAATAAAAAGCTGTATTTTAAGTTGTAGAAGTGTTAATTAAAATTAATAAGGGTAAAACTCAAAACATAACAAACAACTTACCTTTATTACTTAATTTACATGTGATTTTCAACTTCAGAAAAAGTTTGATACCTAATTTGTAGCTATAACACTTATATAATATGCCAAGTCAGGTACATGGTCATCACAATAACTCTGCTACTGATAACATGTAATCCAGTTCAGATATGCCCTGCTGTCTTGTCGTATTCACTATCTAGGCAAAGGCTGGAAGAAACGTACTTCCTCTATGTAGATAAACACTTGGAGAAACAAACTTAACTTGTAAATCCCCTGCTACAGAGCGCTTGGTTAAAAAAATTTATATTAAAATATTCATCTTCGGCAGATGTTAGCTGCATACAGCAATTTTCTTTTAAAATGCCTCTTAGGTTACCAGTATAATTCTGTTAACCAATATTAAACCCTTTATTTATCTATTAAGCTAGCATAGATGTAAACCTGTGTTACATTGTTTCCTACCTAGGATAATAATGAACGCTGGATCTTCTTGATTCTACTTATATATCTTGCTTGAGTCTTCTTGATAGAGGCTATGCAACTTTTCACGTTATCCTCTAATGATGATACAGCACTAAAACTCAGTCTAATGGTTCTGAAGCCGGCTAGTAGTAAGGTTTCCCGAACTCTGTGGTAGCTAAAGAAACTGATTCCTCTGCCTTAACAATGTTATGCTGCGCATGGATAGTGCATCTGTTGATGCTTTTTTGACTCTGCCCTTTCTCTTTAATCCCTTGCAAATATTGCTGTTGTTGCATAACATCTGCATTTCTTAATCTCCTACTCAGAGAGTTGACTTTGCGACTCATTTTCCAGACAATCCTAATCACTTACATTCACTCTTTGATTTTTGTCTTTTCTCTGACACAGCTTGTACTCAGTTTCCCTTTTTTCTCTCAGATTGTTTTAACATGCAATGATCTCTGTTAATTTTATATCTCGTATAAGGCCGTTTATTACTGAACTTTTATTTTAGTTATTAAATATAAATTAATTGTTGATAACAAATATAAACTAATATACGAGGGGGAGGTTTTTATTTCACAATGCTAACTAATATTTTCAAAATAATTTTTTCTTTGGTAGTTTATGTTAATGAAAAAGGCAAGCATTTTTAGCCGTTTATACTAATGAGATAACATTATATGTAATAACATTATTAAGAATATAAAACTAAATTAGTATTATATTATAAAAAATTTAAAAAATTGAAACATAAACCTTTATGAATTCATGTTAAAAGCAATAATTAAAGTATGAATGTAAAGTTTTTTTTAAAGAATTATGACAAGTACTTGTCTGACTTAAGTAAGTTCACATTATTAAAACACTTTTTTTTAAACTTTCTACTAATTGAGGTACTTTTTTATCTTGAACTTTATATTTAAGCCTAAACTTGAAAAGATTAGTTATAAAAGTTTTATTGTAAAAAAGAAACTAGAAAAGAAAATTATACATACATGTAGGTATTTGTGTTGACTTAGCCCCACTAAGACTATGTTCTGACAGTTCTAAATTACTTTTATATGCATAGTTATGAGGTTCTAATGAAACAGCCTATAAATATTTATAATAAATATATTTATAAATAGCATAAATTATATATATATATATAAATAAATAAATAAATATATATATATATATATATATATATATATATATATATATATATATATATATATATATATATATATATATATATATATACTGTTTCAATTTCACATCTTGTTGTACATGTAAATTTAGTATGTATATATATATTTAATATATATTTTAAGTCAAAGTTCTTTTACTTAAACCATAATACAATTCATATAAATTTATAATCAAAAATGAAAACTAACTTTTTAAAAAACATTTCAAGGTAACTTATGTTTTTTCATCTGAACCTGAAAAATTAAGATTCCAGATGTCGTAGCTGTTTGAATTGTATGTATGAAGTCTGACCATTGTTAAATTAGATGGTATGAAGTCTTTTGGAGCTACACATAAAAATGTTAAATAAGAAAGAGCTCTTACATTGAATTTAAAAGGAAAGGGTTTTAATATTCTTTGCAAGGAGTGTAATGCACTTCTTTTGAATTAATTTTAAAACTCAAAACTCCCACTTGCTTGTTGTTGGGCTTGAGAGTGAACATAAGTATAATTTTAGCAAGTTTACTAACGTTAGCAATTCACTATTTATTAAATTCCAATATATCAATGGGTCTTCAGAAACATCTATTTGCTTCATTTTTAAATACCTCGAAGCTCAATTATAGCAGCTTTGATTGCATTAAGATAAAGTACATCATTTTATCATTATCTGATTCATCGTATACCAAAACCGTGCCGACATTAAATTCTTTGATGATGATTCACAATCCTCCAAATTTAAATATAATATATATCCTTTTAAATTTTAAATATAAATTAATCCATAAAAAAATTTATTTATTAAATAACTTAAGTGCATTCAGTTTTAAGTTTATTTTATTTATATTATGTTTCTAATCTTTCTTAAAAATATATATTTACAAATTTGTTATCCAAACTTAAAAATTAACTGCTCTTATTTCTCATTTGTTGATGATGTTTTAAATTAATCAAGGTTTATAAGAAATTTTATTGATTTTAACAGTATAGTAACTGATTTTGTAGATTCTTTTCGAATTTCAGTTTTATAATGACTTAGCTGACTAATCATAACATACAACAATCTCTCATTTTCTCTTTCAGAATAAAACTTATTTTGAAAACCTGCAGTTTTATTTCAAGGATCAAGTGCAGCTAATGCCGACGTGCATATTTTGTATCCATAAATACATATTTATTGTTAAAAACAACAACTTTTTAGATTATAATATAACGTAATTAATTAATTAAAATGTATAATACTTTATATATGCGGTAACAAATAGTATTAGCCTTATCCATAATTATTTTCAGTTAACTTGTATATTTTAATCTGGTAATACGCATTTGTGACTTAGTTTTTTATTATTTTTAGTAAATTAAACTAAGACAGTGAAATCAGTGCTCATAATGTTTTTAACATTTGAATTTTGATATCTGAATTTGAAATGGAATGCGGTAAGCGTTTAACAAATGAAGAATTAGCTGTAATTAAAGCATGCAAAGATACAGGCTTACCTAATTGTGAGATTGTGAAAATGTAAAAAGATCCTCAAAAGTGGTGAACAATTACTTTAAGATGGGCGTTAATTGTGGAATTTGTAAGGGAAGTGGTGGCAAATGTGAAATTGATAATTGTACTAAATGAGCTAATGTACGTCGTGCAGCTGCTCAACACATAACAGCATCTTGAATTTGTGCTGATTTACAATTACCTTTTACATAAAGATCCAATCACAGTTTGGAAATAACATAAACCAAAACTTATTGTTCATCAAAAAGAAGCTAGATTACAACTTGCAAAAGAACACATATCTTTGCTGGAAGAGTGGCATCAAGTTCTCTTTAGTGATGAGTTAAATCTAGATGGTCCTGATTGCTATCAATATAACCGGCACGATCTTCGAAAAGAGGAAGAAACTTGGTTGAGTCGTAACTTGGATGGTGGAACTGTAATGGTTGGGGGCTTTTTTCTTTTTTCCTTGGTGGAAAACTTCCACTGGCATGGATTTTAACAAAAGTGAATTCACATAACTATTTTGCCTTTTAGAACTTAGTTTGCCTGTACATGGTGAAAATTTAATGGAATAAAATTTTCAACTTTTCAACAAGAAAATGCTGCTACCCATAATTCAAACCTTACAAAAGCTTGGTTTAGAAAAAAAAATATTTATGTAATGGAATAGTTTGCATGCAGTCCAGATCTAAATACAAATAAAAGTCTATGGAGAATACTTTCTAGAAAGGTTTATGAATCTAATTTGAATCCACATTGGTGCTGAAAATTAGTATCAGAGAAGCTTAGAATGGAATATCTATAGAAACTATTCAAAAAAAAAATTCAGAAAGCAATACTTAATATTAAATAAGCGTAAAAACAAAATATTTTCTGTATTTTCTTGTATATAACATAAATGAGGCTAATTTTGTTTTCTCAATAAATTGAATACTTTTAATTTTTTTTTACCATTTGTAGTTAATTGAACATACCACTTTATAAATTTTTAAATTGTAGCAGAAGATAATAAAAAATAAAGTAGATTTAATAATTGTTTCATTGCCATTTATTTAAACTAGAAAGAAAAATAAAGGTGAGGCTAATTCTATTTTCTCCGCTGTATTTTCTTCAACATTTGGATAATTTGGACAACTGTGTTTTCCCTTGACATAATTTAAAATAAAATTGAAAGTTGTATCAAATATATAACTGAAAGTTGCAATAAATATTATTTTTAATAATTAATATAATTATTTAATTTTTAATAATTTAACATAATTCTAAAATTCATATATCTAATAATAACTTTAATATATATTTTTTTTAAAATGTATTCTTTATTAGTTTAATATCTTAATAATTTCATATTTGTTACTTTATTAAAATGAAAGAAAGTGCTATACTATTCATGGTTTCAATTTCTGTTTGAGTTAAAAAGTTCAGAAAACTTTAAATTTTTTGGTTAAAGAGAAAACTTCATGTAAAATTATGACCATGACACTTTCTGATACTTTTACTAGATTATCTATTGGCCCAGGCATTGATGAAACTTTAGGAATAAGATCCCAGTCATTTGGTAGTATCTAAAGCAATAAAAATTAAAAAAAAGTTTAAGCATTACAAATTTGCTTTTTTAATTTAATACTTATTCTCAATTCTGAGCAAACTACTTATATAATAACATCTTCAGCTCGTTATATGGCTTATTTTGTTGCAGGGCACAACATAAGGTTACAAAGTACCTTTCTTTTCTGTTTTTAAAATTAAGTGCAACAATCAAATATATTGTACTCTTTTGATGATGCTTCTCAGCTTTGTGGATTGTTTCATTCTGATGTTATATCAAATTTTTTAAAAATTAGTTTGACAATTTTAAAAACTGGTCATTGCAAACTGTTTTTTATGGTTTTAAAGCATTGCAAATTTTGACGCATTAACAATTGCTCTCCATTAACTTGGTCAGAATTCCATTGGCCCCACTAAGACTATTAAATTATCTTATTAATCTATTAAATTTTCTATTTGTCCCGAATCATAAACAAGTAAACTGCCTCTCTGATTTTTTCACCTCTCAAAAAGATTTTAGTAATTATCTTCGATCTTTTATTAACTTCAAACTATCTATCCTAATTCATTGTTCTGTAAAATAGGGTAATAAATTTATCACAAACCAATGCATAAAATTACGGGATAATTTGCCTCTTCATTTTCAATCATTCAACTTTATTTCACAATTTAAAAACTGCCTTTTTGTCTATTTTTTAGAAAAATACTGTTTGTAAAATGTCAGCCTCATTATAAATTATTGTTGCTGTTGCTCTTGTGATTAGTATTATTATTATATGGATGTTAATGTTATTTACATTTAACTTATATTTTAATAATGTTATTTTTACTTATTAATACAGCCTAACATTTATTTGCAATGTTTACCAATAGTTACCAAAAATATTATCATGATTCCATTTAGTATGCTATTCTAAGAAATTTTCAAGAGTTAATTGTTTGGTGCAAAGTTATTTGTTCCAAACATAAACATTTTCTTTTCCTTGTTCTTTTCTCTTTTTCTTTTTTTTTTGTCTCAGAAAGTTTGTTTTATTGTTTGATTAAACTGAATAGGTATCTTTGTATTTTGACTGCAAATGAGTCAATAATGACTTTGTTGAAATGTTTTTGATAAAGCACCAGTTGATCTTGTTTTAATTTTAATACTACATATATTACATTCAACACCTTCTGGACGCCCATGTGCAACAGTAAAATAATTCTAGTCCGCTGAAACATCTCTTTTGGTCATCATCTAAAACAAAATAGTATATAATATTGAATGTAAATAGATAGTAAACATTACAAATAATAAGCTTTGACATCATATAATATAAAAACAATGTATTTAGCTAATTTAAAAAACAAAATCTATTAAAAACCTATGAATAAATAAAATAAGATATAGAAGTCAATCAATTAATGCAAACAGAAAAAATAGATTTGTTAAAAAGGTTTCAAAGTTAATTCATTTTTTTCCTTTATTTTAATAAATAATAATAATATTATTAATACTTTTCACTATCAATAATATTTTCAATAATATTGTTATTATTGTTATTATTGGTATTTTTATCAAAAAAAATAAAAGATAATAACAATAAAAGGCAAAAACTATTAATGAAAACAGCTATACATGAATTAGTTGATTATAAAAATTGCAAAACAACAACAAATATAAAAACATATAACTATAAAATTAACTAACCTTATATTTTTCCAGATGGCTTCAATGATTAATGGAAAATAAAAAAAGCTCGTTTTATACCAGTTAAAAATTTTTCTCAGCTATTCCGTTTGATTGTTGATTCTGTGAACAACTAGTTATATGTTTAAAATCCCACTCTTTACTAAATTTTTGGATTTCTAAAGATGTAAATTGTGTGCCGTTGTTGCTTTGTACTATCTGCTGTATCACAAGTCTGGAAAAGATTATTTTTAGTTTCTTTATCACTGTTTGCGATTGGATGTTATGTAATCTTTCAATTCTCCAATAACGACTATTATAATCGACCACTATTATAAAATCCTGATTATTCCAATGAAATAAATCAGTTCCTACAATTTGAAATGGATGATATGGTAATTCACTTGATATCATTAACTCCTTTTTTTTTTTTTTTTTGAGTATTCTAGGCATATTTCACATGCCTTGATTAAATAATCATTTTGTTTGCTAATGCCAGGCCAGAATACAGTTTCTCTTGCTCTCCTTTTAGTCTTTTCAATCACCATGTGTGGTTTTGAATTGTTTCATTTTGCATTGATGTTGGAATTAAAACTCTGTCTTTTAAATATTATTCCTTCGATGAGTGTCACTTCATCTTTAAACTACCAGTAAAATTTTACTGAGTCATCAACCATTCTTTTATCCTGCAGCCATCCATTTATGTAATTCGTTATTACATTTAGCGTAATATGTTTGAGTGTATTTAATTTTATTTCTTTGAAATTTTCTTCTGACGATGAATAGTTTGAATAAACCAAATGCACTTGGGCAATCATTTTATCTTCCGGGATTTCTTCTTTTAACTCTTTTTCTTGTTTTCCTTTTATATGTTTTACTTTGTTTAGAGCAAATATTGTTTTTTGCTATTGGCACTTAGATTCGTTTGTATCTACAGTTTTTACTTCATTTAATAGTTTGAGAGCTTGCAGGTCTCGGGAAGTTTGTAAGCTAAGAACAAGTTTGCATGTTGTTTCTACTACATGAAATTTAACCAACTTTTTACAACGATCGTATTAGCACATCATCTTTGATGTTCCAAATACTGGAATATGATTTCCTTAATAACCACGTAGTTTAACATTTTTATATGTGAAATTATTACAGGATGTTAACTGATTGTTAACTGTTTTTTGCATAACATCAACTTTAGATCCAGTATCAATTTTTTCACGCACAAATTTATTATTAATTTTGAAAATTATCTAGCTTCTTTTTTACATTTCATATATTCAGATAATACAGATTCAACATGGTATTCAACAGCGCAATTTTGTGTATATTTTTTGAGTAGCAGCAAGTTCCCCAATGATTTTTGTTACATTTGTAGCACATTTGACCAAATGGTGCATATTTTTTTGATTTATGTATTCTATTGCATTTCTTGCACTGCCATTGTTGTAGTTTTGCATTGTACTAAACCATTATTCATTTGTTTCCAGTTTCGTTTATTTAATTCAGCCCAGTTTGTTTTGCTTTTTGATAAATTATCGTTGTTTGCGAATTTTCTCCATTTCGGTATTTTTCCTACTGTTGTATTTGCTTGTCTAAGCTTTATGAATTTCTTCACCCTATCAATATCTTTTTCATGTGTAATTAATTTCATTTCTACATTTGCAACAATTTTTAACTTTAGCACTGCATATGTTAACTGCTTTTGTTAAACTTAAATCCGCTCCTTTTCAAAGTAGATTGTTTTGAACTTTGTCTGATTGAATTCCATCAATTATAATATATAATTTAAAACCATCTTAAATATTTTCAAAATCACTTGAATGAGTCAAATTTTTTAAATCAGTCACAAAAAAACGAAAAGATTCATTGATATCTTCTTTTCGTTGGAAACACTTTCTTTCTTAAACCAGATTTCTTTTCGGTAAACGATATTCTTCAAATCTTTCAAGCAGTTCTTAAACCAAGGTGTCATAAATTTCACCATCATCACTTTCTATTGTATTACAAGGCCATGTAATGAACATTTCTCTTCCTTTTTCATCAATAATAAATAAGAATGTTGAGTATTTTACTTCTGATTTTTTTGACATTGCTGCTTTTAAATACAATTGCATATTTTGTTTTCATTTTTTCCAAGTAACAGCAATATTGGATTAATGGTCCGATTTGTTTGGCTTTGGTAATAAATGTTCCATTTTATTCTTTTTCTTTTTATAGATGAGCACTTTCCAAAATCTTTTTGTAAAATTCCTTAGTTCTATTGCCATGTAATGTTTTGACTTCTTATTTATAATAAGATAATTGCTTTAATAATTGTTTGATATTTATTTCTATATTTATATTTAAAATTGTTACAACTATATAATATATTAACCGTGTGTAATCTTCTTGTGTCGTTATTTCAAACAACGTTGAGTTTAGTACTACAGCTCTTAATTGATATTTCCTCGTGCGCAATTAGTCCTTTAATGAATAGTTTAGCAACCATTTTACGTGTAATTCTCTAAAAAGAATTACTTATTCCACAATCACTAATCGTTATTTTAAACATTTATTAAAAATTATTGTCCATAGAGATATTTTTTTGCATTTCCAGAGACAAATGTTTGCAAAAAAATTGTCACAATGATGATGATGATGATGATGATGATAATGGTGATGTTAATGATGATGATGATGATGATGATGATGATGGTGATGTTAATGATGATGATGTTATTGATGATGATGATGATGATGATGAGAATGATGATAACGATGATGATGATGATGATGATGATGATGATGATGATGATGATGATGATGATGATGATGATGATGATGATGATGATGATGATGATGATGATGATGATGATGATGATAAGATATATAAATATATACAATGGATTTTTAATGATTTTTATAATGGCTTCTTTCATAAACCTACCTCTGGCTATATTTTATAAAGCCCCGCCCTGGTCAAAATGTCAGCCCTGGTGGCTGAATACCTTAAACTAAAAATTTTTATGCCATTGTTAAAGTTTGTTAGTATAAGAATGTGCTTGATTTCCTAGTACTTAGAGTCGTAATTGATTTTCATTTTTCACAATTTGTTACATTTCTTGTGTTAATCGATTTTGCAAATCAGGACTGAGTTTTTATTCAAAGCGACCATCGACAATTTCAAGATCAATAAAAATGTCAACTAAAACTGTTTCCGCATCATTTAAGAACTTTGTTTATATATCACAAATCTGCCAAAATCCTAGCTGCTCGTCCAAGATTTTAAAATGACTTTCAAATTGACCATTTTATCTAAAAAACGACAAGGTCCGGTTAAAATACTGGATAGAATTACTAGATCATTTTTGTATATTTCTGTTTTTAATTAAAATAATTTTATTGTTTTAAGATCTTGTTTATTTTTAGGCAAATTATGAAGTAAGTTTTTAATACGTAAGTATTGAGTATTATAGTTTGAATGATATGCCAAACAAATCAGATAATCATGATGAATCTAGATTAAAAGTGTGTGCACCATGTGAAAATAAAATTATTTAAAAAAAAAGTCACAACAGTTTGCAATTACAAAAAAGATAGCTAAACAAATTAAAATCTTTGTTTACTATGTTAAAATTCAGATTTTGACATAGTAAACAGCAAATATCCACTCAGTATAAGCAGCAAAATAATACTAAGTGAGCAAGACAAAAAAATTAAAAATAGAAATTGCCAAAAATGTCTGAACTATGAAGGAACATTGTTGATAAAAAAAAACTAGAACTTGACGAGATAGGCAATGCAATTGATATATATGCATCACAGCGAGATATATCGGTCATCAACTCGTTGTTGAAGAAAGGAGTTATATAAAAAGCTTGACTTCTAATATTACTCAAAAAAGTGGTTTATTTGCTACAATTGGATTTAGGAAGGTTTTGTTAAAATCTGATTCAGGTAAATATTCTAAGCTTTGTTATAATTTATATATATATATACATACACACACACATACACACAAGCCCTCTTCAAAATTTATTGATAATGAAGATGGATCTAATACACATTCAATAATCATTTGTTTTCCAAATCAGTTATTGAAAAGTCAGCAGAAAATATTGATAATGTTTTAAACAAAATCTTACTGAAAAAAAATAAAGACCAGTCAATAACTTCATTACTGAAAACTAAAGAAGAAAACCAAACAGATTAAAGTAAAAAAATATCTGCTTGGAATTTTATTTAAAAGGCAAATAAAAGTCCCTTTGTGAACTGAAATCAGTTTATGCACTAAGACTTGTTTCTGAACAAGCATAAGAGTCAATCTAAAGTAAATTTTTAAAGTATTGGCTGTGATATCAAGTTAATATAACCACCGATGTGTCAAATGGGAACGATTGAAGAAACCTGTTGTGGACAGTTTAAGACATTTAAATTACTTTTATTTTCTTTTAATTTTAATTTTGTTTGTTGGTTATTTAAACATTTATTATAAAAATATCGATTAAAGCAATGTTTCACCTCTTTTGAATCTAATTCACTTAGCAATTGCTTCAATTGCATTTAAAATATGCAGAAGTATAGTTCTATTGCTTAATGTAGGTTCATAATAACTTTATAAAGTACTGCAGTCAACTGAAGTATTATACAATTATTATCAACTTTAAAGCTTTTTCATACTGTAGAGTTTTGTTCTTAACCATAGACCATATAAGAATATATATTTTTTAAATTAATGGCTAAAATTAAAACTTAATCAAAAATTGTGGACAGGCAGCTACGATTTTAATTTCAACAGATTTCCGATCTACAAATAAAGTTCTAAAAGAATTTACAAACAGTTTTAGTTGACATTTTTATCGATCTTGAATTTGTTGAGGGTAAGTGTGTATTGTGATACTACTAAAAAGGAAGAATTCTATTCAGGGGTTTATAAGATCCCTCTACCAATACCCACTATTAAAGTAGGGGTTTTATTTGAAAGATTATCTTCTCTCAGGTTATCAAAATAATATTGTTATATGGTAATTAGTTTATTATTTTTATATTATTAAAAATTTTTATTAATGCAATTACCTTAAGCAAAAAGTAAAACAAGAAAATATAGATTTCAAAAATTGCGAAGAAAATTACCTTTTTATAATTAGCAACAGCTTTATCAAACTGTTTTTCATTTCTATATACCAGACTAAATTTTAAAAAGTAAATTTCAGGCAGGTAATATAAATTATTTAAATTTGTAAAAGATAAAAAACCCATAAAACACATTAACGCCTTCAAAGGATAATAAAACTACTAATAATAATAATAATAATATTGCTAATAATAAAAGTTCTTTTTACTTATTTAGAAAATGTAAAATTTTTTGTAAACAATTAAGCAATCCTGTAATAAATTTTTTATGATTTAAATAAAAGCTATTTGATTTAAATATATTGTAAATACTATATTTCTTTGTTTGTAAACTAGTAAGTATAGATACAAAACCTTTGACTTTATTATTATAATGTATACCAGATTAAAGGTCTGGTATATATTATAATAATAAAGTCAATGGTACTACATCTATACTTACTAGTTTACAAATGAAGAAATATAGTATTTACAAAATATTTAAATCATAGAAATATATCAATATAGTAATTACAAAATGTTTAAATCATATTTAAAAAACGTCTGTAAGTGTCTTTAGTATATGTTAAATTTGCAGGCATTATATGGAACAACTGTGAATAATATATATATAATATGAGAAATCTTTTCGTAACAGTAAGAAGTCCTTTATGCTATTTACTTATTTTGTTGCTATAAATATAAAAGTAAGATTGAAAAAATTTCCAATTATATTACGCTAAAGGGAGGTCTTTAACTTTTCGAAATGACATTGATGACAGCAACCTGAACAACTGAGCTATCAATAATACACGTTTAGTGGTTGTCCGTAAATTACATCATGCTTTAAAAGGAAGGGGGAGGGGGTTAGCGTTTTGCAATGACTCATACGAAACTTGCTACTAAAGAGATACGAGGTTGTGACAAAGGGGCAGGGGGCTCTAAAACGATCAAAAATATGTAACATGACTTGTGGACGATCCCTTGAAAGTAAAATAAACCTAATTAATAATATCTTATAAGGTCTACATATGCGGAAAAGGTGGGCATGATGAATTTCTTTGCTAATTTTTTTCAGACCTTTTATCAATTTCTCTGAATTAATAATTTTGCTATAAAATAATGAAGTAAACAAGCAATAGGAGTAGAAATAATTGGCGTGGGATATATAAGTATAGAAATGATCGGTTTGGTTAAGATCTGATGTGGAACGCTCATATATATAAGGAAAAAGTATAAAAAAAGTTAGTGTGGAATCAACCTACAAAGACACGTATTTTTACAGGTCAGGTCAATTTTTTTTTTCTTAGCTTCAAATTTGATTTCAGAAAAATATTACATTCAAGTTTTTATTTTAAAAATCTAGGGAGCCTAGTTTAAATATGGATAAAGACAGAAACAGCTTAAAACAGAAAGAAGTAAAATATTAGTATGGTTTTAATGTAATTTCATGAAAATTAAAGTGTAAACCTATTCTCTTGAAAAATACAGTCTGAAACATCCACCAATACATAACGAAGGTCTATTTTAACAAACAGCACATTCATATCGTGCTTCTTTTATTTTAGAGCAGACTCAACATGGTTTTGTTGGCAATTTTTCCTTTTCCAAACAGCACATTCATATCATGCAACGTTTTATTTTAGAGTAGACTCAACATAGTTTTGTTGGAAATTTTTCCTTTTCATGCGGTGGTATTGAAGAGTATTAGTGGAAGCTGTTAATGGTGATTTGAGGCATCAAAAAGATGAAGCGCTACTTTTTTATACTATCTATTTGTCTTTCTTAGGCAATCATAATATGATCCCATTTGATCCGCTCTATCTGTACTCCTGACATACATTTTATTGCAATCTTTAATAATGTTGGGTTTCATTTTCTTTTCTCATCTCCTGTGTGTCACTTCAACAATTTGCAACGAATACAAGTTGCTAATCAATATAACGTCTCTTTTGCCTTTCCATTTAGCAACCACTACACCCTCTCTGCTTCTGCTTATAACACCTCCCTGTTTCAGTTTTGCTTTATTGCATTCTTTTGGAATTAACTTTCCGTCAGTTCTTAGAGTACCAGAAATGTATGTTTTTTGATTTATCATGTGCTTTGTTAATTCAAAGAAATTGTAAAGATAGTAATGGCATCTTCTGGTAGAAGAGTTACACTAACAACATTTTTAAGTTGGGGTAAAGATGGAGTCTGTGGAAAAGAAACCAAGGTGGAGAATGGAACAATTTTTTTTGTGAAGATATGGTGTAAAGTTTTAAATTTTACATAATTTTTGTAAAACAATTATATATAAATAAAATATAACTATACATGTTACCTTTTTATCCTATTTATAAAAAAAATAATGTACAGTTGTCTTCATATTATCGCTGTTATTCTAACACTATATTTAATGCATTTGAATTCATTATAAATATGTTTTAAAGCAATAAAATAATGCTGAATTTTCAAGTCAACAACGGTTGAATTCAAGCTTTTTTTAGTTTATATAACGCTTCTTTAATACATGCTTATATTGTATAAGAAGTAATGGAAGCCCGGTATCTTAAAAAATTAATAGTACTTCTAAATAAAAACTTTTTATTAATTTTATTTAGAGAAATTTGATTTCAAATTTTTTTATTTACGTATCAGATTAACTATTTCCGATCAGGATAGGCATAGGTAAAGCGAAGTTATAAAAATTATAAAACAAATTATAAACAGTTTAAGTGAGTTTTTAGTTTTCACGCCCAATAGAATGCATAAGTATATAAACAATTGAATAGAAACATTAACATTAGTTACCAAACAATTCTTAAACTATCGAACTCATTCATTTAAGGTTTAAAAAAAAAAGATTTCAAACTATTTGTGGCTATAGCTTAAAAAAGTCGCAGTTAGATTTTGAAAAATTTATCATTCTATAAGATTTTTATTCACTAGAAACGAAGGAACTAAAGAAGCACAATATACTAAAATATACTAAAATAAACTTTGGTAAAAAAATATACTAATAATATACTAAAATAAACTTTGGTAAAACAATATACTAATAATATACTAAAATAAACTTTGGTAAAAAAATATGCTAATAATATACTAAAATAGACTTTGGTAAAAAAACACATCAGGATGCTTAAATAAGGAAACTTGATGAAACGCCATGGTTGTTTCTATAATTTTTTCCGTCGTTTTCAAGTTTATTGGTTTGCCTATATCTGGAATAAAGAAAAAAAATGAACATGAAACTAAATAAAGTTCACTCAAAAAACAAATCTAAATAAATGCAACCATAAAACAACTAACACGCGTGAAACAAAAATAGCTCTGAGCAAATAAAAAACTTTGAAAAACAATTATTGAAACTTGAAAAGTATCCAACTCATTTACTTTTATTGTTAAAAGATTTTTTTTCTAATTAGCTCTCAAACAATTGTCTCTCTAAGTTATTATTTTAGTTCGATTCACAAAATATTTCATATTCAATGATATTTTTATTCAAAAATAGAAGATAAATTTATAAACTTTAAAAAAAAAAAAAAAAAAATTTAAAGTTGTAAAAGCCCGTGCGAGATCATCGAGATGGGCGGCCCTCCTAGCCCGCAAAGTCTATTTGTGACGGGCTTTTCATAGCCCGTGCGGTTTTTACTCCTGCCGTAGCCTGTATGTATGTATGTATGTATATATATATATATATATATATATATATATATATATATATATATAAATTATGTTAGCGTATTCTACAAATATTCTGTGCTCAATATTCTTAAAGAATAGAGCAATAGTAAATTAAATTAGTAAAAACACTAATCTAATTTTTTCTTTCTTCTACACAGTGTTTCTCCATCAGTAGGTTCATCAGGAAGATTCTTCCTGATGAACCTACTGATGGAGAATCATCAGAAAAGATTCATCAGATTCATTATGATTTCTGATAAATCTTTGTTGATGAAACAGTGCAAAATGAAAAAAAATTTTGTTTAGTGATTTTTTACTAATATATAATTGCTCTGTTTTTTTAAGAACATTGAGCACTCTATTGTTATTTAAGTGTATATATATATATATATATAATATATATATATATATATATATATATATATATATATATATATATAAATATATGTATATATATATATACATAGATTATTTATATAATATATATATATATATATATATATATATATATATATATATATATATATATATATATATATATATATATATATATATATATATATATATATATATATACACACACAATATGTGTATGTATATAAAAGTTTACAGAAGTTGTTAAGTATTGAAAGTTAAAAAGAAAAAAAAAGGTTATTGTAAACTCAAAACAAAGATTTTTATATTTTGCTCTTTTAAAAATCATTGAATTAAAGCAAAATTATTAAAGTGATAGGTGTGAAATTGACTCACCATAACCAGTAATATATTAATATTCAGTTATAATTATACGAGACATGGTAAGTCCGTTATTCCACATATTTAAGTCATCTCATGTTTTTTAAAACTTTTTATACCAATGTTATTTAATTTACAAATTTCAAGCGTGTATTCTTAATATTATTTTGACTGGTACTGATAAATACTATTTTTTAATTTGGCTGTAAAGTGTTTGTTTGTTATGTCTATTGAGAACAAGTTTGGGAATGATGGTTGTATAAAACATAATGGATGTAGCATGGTGCAGAATGACAATAAAGTTAATTTTTGTTACATTGCACAATAGGCATGTCTCTTTTACTTATTTTTTTTTCACTTGCACGAGTAAGTTATTTTTTTTCAAAAATTAAACTACATAATTAATTTTAAACCTTAAATTTAAATTTACATTTCCGTATTAGCAATTAATTTTTTCGAAAGACTTTTACTTTATAATGTAAATTTTTTTACTTTCAAAAGTAAGTTATGTAATAGAAGATTACATCAAAAAGTAATTTAATTTTACATGCAAAAGTAAGTCACATGAAAAAGTTGTTTTTTTTTGCATTTAAAAGTTAATTTCCTTTGAAAATTACATCGCATTATATAAAAGTTTCTGAAACTGCAGTTTACATTTACCTATAAAAATAACTAATTAACAAAAATGATATTCAAAAAAAATTTGCATATAAAAGTAAATTACATACAAGTAATAATCTACCAAATGTAAATTGAATTTACAATCAAAATAATATTTTTTAAGAAGAAATATTTTATTTTAAAAGTAATAACAAATCTTTGTTAAATATAAATTATATAAAATAAAATTTAAATTACAAAAGTTTACATTTTATATAACTTGTAAAGTAAATTAAAATTAATTTATATAAAGTAAACTTACTTATATTGGAAGCTATCTGCAATAGCTTTGATAGGGTCTTGTACAACAGTAATACAAAAAAGTAAAGTCTAGAATTCAAAAAAAACTGAAACATGGCAGGGAGAAGGCGCATATACCCATAGGAGGCTCAGGAAGGTAGACTATTTGAAAGGCAAAATTGGCTTAATTGTTAGTTCTTTTACAGATTTTTTTGCGTCAAAGTTTTTATTATTAAAAAACTAAGGAGGGAAAATTTTAAATTAGTCCTGGACTATGGGGCTACAACCCCATGTCACGCAGATTTAAGAGCTCTGAAATTTTTAGGATGCTATATTTTTGTAAGGTTTTTTTACCATCTTAATAAGAAAAAGGGCCACCTGCTCAAAAGTATTCCCAGACCCTGCAAATCTTAATCTGGCACCGGAAATAACAACTGCGATATTTTACGAGTATGAAAAATTTGAACTATTTATGTAAATATCTTTATGTGCATGTAGTAAGAGTGCCCTAACTACAGCAAGGGCAGTGTAAGCAAAATTTACTATCCCTCAAGCAACTAGCCCCAGGGCAGCGAGGTTTAGGAGCCTCTAGATGTATTTAAAAATTGTTTTTGTAGTTTTTTTTAGTAAAAGTTATTTTTACAGAGGTAAAGAAATTTGGCACCTGGACCAGTAAGTCTACTGGTCAAAAATAAATGGCCAGTTGTGCTGGCCACTGTGTAATATATGTATAACCTGAGCATGAGCTAAGCCCTGATTTAAAAAAAATATTGTGGAATAAAACTTGTGGTGATGGGAGCCTGGAGAAAAAAACCCTAAAATATTTACTATCCCTACCCCAATGCGAGGGCAACAAACTAGTAACTTTTATTTTATAATTTCTTACACTAAGTTTAAGTCAACAGGTTATAAAACTCAAACTTCAATGTTTTGATTATATAAAGTTTATATCCACACCAAATAAGGTGATTATTTCAAAATTTTCCTAAACATTCTAATGTAATATAAATAACAACATTCTTAAGTTTAACACTTAAGCATTTTTATTTACCAAAAGTATATTTATTAACAAAAATCATTGGTTTTTCATAATTATATTATTATTGCAAATCAAAACTCACACAAGTAGACATTATTATATTATTGGCTACCATAAAGTCTTTAAATGAGTTTAATATGGTTTTTAATACACACTAAAAGACCTCATTTGTACGTAACTATATTATAATAATAAAATTAGTTAAAGAATGCTGTTGATTAAGTAGTTCTAATTGGTTTGGTGAAAAAGGAAATGCCTCATTTTTGAATTATTAAATCCTTTTACATTGCTTTTGATAATACTACGTAAAACCACATTAACCTACGTAAATTAACTACGTAAAACCACAAAAACCAAATTAAAATTAAATCTTGTATTTTGTTTAGTTTATATTTTTATGGATAATACTTTTAAAAACCATTTTATTTATATTTAAAAAAACAAAGTCATACAAAATTTCTGTTATTTATGCAATATTTCTTCTGCTTTTTTACGTTATTTTTTTATATATTTTTTTAAACAACTTCGCCTACAACAAGGCTGCAAGCAACCACTAATTAAAGTTAAAAGTTACTGGAAGAGAAAAGATGGAGATTGTAGAGCAAGATAACGATTGACCAATGACTTAAAGGATTGCAAATTATATGAATCAGGAAAACATGATGAAGGAAGCAAATTCCAAAGAGCTGATGTTCGAGGAAAAAAACTAGACACATAAGCGTTTTTAGAGCACTTAGGAACAGTCACAGAAAAAGGATGACACTTAATTAAAGGACGAGTAACACGAGAATTAATTTTAGTAGATGGCACAAGAGGCGCAAGCCCTTTAGAGCAGTGCCCATTATAGTATTTGTAGAAAAGAAAAAGAGAAGCAACATTACGACGATGTGATAATGGTTGGAGGTTGTCTGCGAGAGCAGGTCCAACTATGTTTACAATGCGTTTTTGCACCTTGTCTAAAAGAAAAAGGGCATTATTAAAAGGTCCGCCCCAGATACGGCAACATTATTCTATACAAGGCCGGATTTGAGATTTATAGAGATAGAGAATAGAATCCGAAGTAAGAAAGTATTGAGCTTGATAAAGAGATGCAACCTTAGTAGATGCTAATTTTGCAACTGATTTGATAAACGGTTTGCAAGAAAGATCGAAAGTAAGAGTTAATCCAAGAAGATGAAGATTAAATTACTTATGGAGTACATCACCGTTAATAAATATAGGAAGATCTAACTCATTGCAATAACGATTGGCTGGAAAAAATTGAGTTTTTATCTGTATTGAAGTTCACCAGCCACTGTGAGCCCCATGCTGTAGCAGAAGTGAGATCCTTTTCGAGCTCAAATGCCCCCTCCAAGCAATCAGAGAGTGTTGGTTTCTTATCACGACAGGCATAAATGGTAGTATCATCAGCAAACAATGCTATCTTAGATGTGAGAATATCTGGAATATCGTTAATGTAAATTAAAAAGAGTATAGGGCCAAGGATAGAACCTTGAGGAACCCCTGAAGTTACAGAATAAGAAGAAGAGTGCTGTCCATTGAGAACAACTTTTATACTACGATTGGAAAGGAAGGTTTCAAGAATCATAAAGATGTTGCCAGATACAACATCAGAAAAAAGCTTTTGGAGAAGACCAGCATGCCAAACCTTATCAAAAGCTTTTGAAATATCAAGAGAAATTTTAGAATAACATTTCTCTTTTTCTAAAATAACATACTTAAACAGGAGACTTTAGTATTTCAGTTGCTTATATGTTATTTTTTCAGGCATATTACCAAAAAATACTAAACTTTTATTGTCAACTAAAATAAACTTATTAAACTCAAACTTCAGAAAAACACATGATTATCAATTTTTAATGACAAGTTTTTAATGACTTTCTTATGTATGGATATTTAGGGGCTTGGCAATAAGACTATTTTTGTCTTCTTTTTGCCCTGCCATGTGCATAATTTACAAAAGAAAAGTAACTATTTGTAACGGCTAATTCAGAAAAATTAAAAACTATAAAAATTAAAAATCAGCCACAGCATTATCAAATGTATTGTATGTAACAAAAAAAAAATAAAAATAAAAATCAATGACCAAATTAATTTGAAAAAAAAAATTAATTTTGATAATATTGTTTGAAAAATACAAATGATATTGTAGACTAATGTCACTTATGAAAACACTATTTGCTTCGTTATTCTCGATTTTAACGATGAAGAGTGCGTTAAGGAAAAAATAGTTAAATTAACTTTGGCTCTAAAATTTTGAAAGAGGAACAGAATTTGATTGTCAGATGAACTTATAACTTAATTAAAGTTAATATTGTAAATCCCCTAAAAAATTGGGGAGGTTGCTTTAATTTATATGGTCATCATTTTTAAACACTAAGAGATTATTGCATAACATTAGAGACTAGTAAATGAACTTAAATTTAGCTTAAAATGTTTAAATAAAATTATATATTAATGTCATAAATTCGTCGCTCTCGCGCTAATACCATTAAAGGGAGATAAACATTTTAGGGTTTCATTGTTAACAGACTTCGATTATCGCAATACTTTTGAAAAGCTTTACATAATTATTTTTTACATAACTATATTTTTATTTATTTCATATATTTCTAACTTTATATTTATGATTTAAATTTGTATATCTTTACTGCCAATCAGTGATTGGTTACTTGTAATTACTTTGTAGTTGTAAAATAAACGTGTATAGAAAAAAAAAATTATGAATATATAAATGTTTGGAGTTTGCTCCATGTCGTTACATTAAGTTAAATTCTTAATCAAAATCAAAAGTGAAAATTAAAGCCTATTATTTAAATACATTTTTTGGTAGAGAGATTAATTTACTAACAGCTATGCGTAGTATTTGCATAGAAGAATCTTTTCATCACAAATATAAAAAGATAGGTAATTATATTCAGGTCAGCAATAACTTTTTTTTGGCACAAATATATTGTTAGTTTTTATATATGATATTTCACCTATTTCTGTTCAAAATATTTTTCAGTAGTCCACTTTTTAAATTAATTTAGTTTTAGTGTTATTGTGATGAAAATATAAGAGCACATTTCTCACATATAAAATACCAGAACATTTTATTAATTGGCCTCCGTCTATAGTTTAATGTATGAAATTATTAGATGAATTACAAGATGCATATTTGTATATTGTGATAAATTTATAAATTATTTATATTTATTCTGTGAAAACTGCAATCAAAAAAATTAATGGTACTGAAAATACTAACCGACAACTCAAGGTAGCCATAAGCAATATGTATATATATATATATATATATATATATATATATATATATATATATATATATATATATATATATATATATATATATATATATATATATATATATATATATATATATATATGTATCTACTCATACATGTATGTATATGTATATGTTTGCATATATATATGAATGCAGCACTATATATATATATATATATATATATATATATATATATATATATATATATATATATATATATATATATATATATATGCATGTTTGCATATATATATGAATGCAGCATATATATATATATATATATATATATATATATATATATATATATATATATATATATATATATATATATATATGTATATGTATATATATATATATATATATATATATATATATATATACATATATATATATATATATATATATATATATATATATATATATATATATATATATATATATATATATATGTATCTACTCATGTATATATATGTATATGTATATGTTTGCATATATATATGAATGCAGCACTAAAAATAATTATTTTGAGGTTAACAATTAACACTAAATGGCTTAAAAAAAAACTTGCCAATATTAAGTTATGGAAATGTTATGAAAATAATTTAGGCTTTTAGTTTAACTTTTTAAGTTTTCTACCATTAAGTTGAGTTGAGAACTGTAACATTATTTTGTTTTGCCCTTTTAAAAAATATAAAATAATCAAGCTGATGATTTAAACTTAACACATCAACCTTAAATAATTTAAAAGCAGTAAGAGATTAAAAAGTTTTAAAAAGTATGTTTTTTAGAAAAATATAATTGAAAATGCAAATTTTATATCTGAAATAAAACATTTTATTAAGTTTATTTTATATAAAACTAATAAAAAGTTAAAAATACTCAATATCAAGGTAATAAGCAAATAAGAAGGAATAGCAAAATTAAACATTTCCAAATTCAGTTTGACATTATTTTTAATTGTTTTAATTAAATAATAAACATTTTTATTATCAAATATTGAGAATTTCAACACAAAGTAGTTTTTGCACACTTAATTTTGCACATTTCCTCCCCCAAACATGAGGGCAACAAGTTAATAAAATATTATTTGTACTTTTCTCAACTAGACTTATATTCATGGATAAATTTTAAGTTTCTTAGTACTATCTCTCACTGTTCAAAAATTATGACCATATAAAGTTTGTAACCTCCTTAAATTGAGAGGAAATTAAACCTTATATTGTCATAATTTTTGAACGCTGAGAGATAATGCTGCAAAACTCAAAACTTATCGATGAATATAAGTCTAGTTGAAAATAGTACAAAAAATATTTTATCAACTTGTTGCTCTCATGTTTAAGATGGGTGGGGTTTGGTGTGACAAAGTTTTGATGCTTATTTGTTTTAAGCCTCCAATAATCGCAATTTTTTGCAAGGCATAATTATTTGATAAAAGCATAAACATACAAATGTTTGGAGTTTGCTCTATGTCTTGAAGATCTCAAACACTATAAAAAGCTGGATCCGCCACTGAAGAGATTATTTGCTATTTGTATTTATGTATGCAAAAAATTTTTATTTATGTAAAAAGAAGAGTTTTGTTTAGTATAGAGAAGTTAGTTTGTTTACGAGAAAGAAAAAGTTTTTGTGTTGTGTTGAAAGCGAGAAAACTACATCATCTAGTACTTTTAGTTTTAATGTCGTCTAAATAATTTTTTTAAAATGCCGTTTTCATCTAGAAAATTGTACTTTAAATGTGTCAAATGTGTTTTGTATATTTAAATAACGCCCTTAAAACGGAAAAACAGTAACTTAATTGTGAAAAATAGTAATTAATACACCCTAATATTTTTGTTTTAAACTGAAACAACAAAGAGAGCTCCACAATGTAATTCTCCAGGCCTCAAACAAACTATAATTTTATGATGAAAATGATTTGCAGGTACGTTACTAAGGTGTCCAGAATAAAGAGGAGTTAAGGAAATGTCAAAGATTCCAATCAACCTAAGGAGACCAATGAGGCTCTTGATGTGCAAATATATGATGCCTGTCATAACCAAGATTCTTATATATATAAAAATAAGAATATGTTATTAAAGTTCAACTTCATTGAGCGTTATTTTTTTATATTTACAATTTCAAAGATATTAAGTGCATAAAATAAATAAAAATCATGAAAATATCTTGCCAACCCATGATCACATCTAACTGTGCAATTATAACCACTCCAGGAGACCAAATATGGTCAGATTTGATTTTCTTGATATCAATTACCTATATTTATTATCAATTTACTATATATATATATATATATATATATATATATATATATATATATATATATATATATATATATATATAAATATATATATATATATATACACTTTTCTTTAGTTCCAGTAACTTAGTAAACTTCTAGGGTATCTCAAGGTTCTATTCTTGGTCTTGTTTTGTTTCTTATCTACATTAATGATCTTCCTGACAACCTTTTATCTAATGTGACTCTATTTGCTGATGACTTAACTTGACTTCTGTCTTGATAAAAAGTCTTGTTTTTTTGACAAAAAGTCTTCTTTTTTTGATCACTTAGAACAGGCAGGTAAATATTGTCTCCGAAAAATACAATTATTTAATTGCAAATAACTATCGCAATACTATTGGCATTTCTATATTAATGAATAGTAACCCCCTCACATCTTCTTTACAATCATCTTCTTTACAATTTCTTGGATTTTTATTTACTACTGACTTTTCATGGAAACCATATATTCAATCGATTGCTTAATTAGCACCATCTAAGCTTGCTTCTTTTTATCGTTCTCGCTTTTTTCTTAATTCTGATTCCATTTTCTATCTCTACAAACCTCTTATTCGTCCCTGTGCATATATTTATTAATGCTTTTTATAAAACAATAATATATAACAATATTATTGTTTTATAAGAAGTATTAAAATTTTCAATAGCAACAAAATTTTAGTTACACATGCCTAACTATAATCTTAATTTTAAATTACTGTAATAGTTTTATACGCCCTTATATAAAACATTTAAAGTATATTTAATTTCAATAATAAACTTAATTTAATGATTAAAATTGAAACTTGTTTGTTATTTTTCTCTAATGTGTAAAACAAGTTCATAAAATAATTAAACGTAAACTAGCTTTTCTTTTTCTATTTTACAAATATTATTGTGATTGCTGCATAACTGCGTCAAATAAACTTTAGTAGGCACAAATTATATTTAATAAATATAAAATTATAAAAAAGAGTTGTTTTTTTATATCTTGATGAGTTTTGAGTCGAGTTATCACTTGTTTTTAGCATAGAAATTTAGATCAAGAGAGAAGGCAAAATTGTTTATAATTAAACTTTAAATGAATGAGCTTGGTATATCAATTTCATTAACCGCATAAAACTGAATAAAGTTTTTTTAATAAACTTGAATATAATATTTATGTTTAATTAAAGACATTCTAACTACATGAACTTTTTAAATAACTGATAGTTTTAAATATAAGGGGTTTTAAATAACTTCAATATCAAATACAACAATCATTTTAGAAGATATTTTCAAATAAAAAAAATTAAGATTTTTTAAATATACATAAATTTTTTTAGTTTTATTGACAAAACCGTGTTTTCATTTGTATATTTTATTTGTAGTTTTTATCATGAGATAAATTCTATTATAAATTTATTATGTATATTTTAACTAAATTCATTATATTTTAAAATGCATTAAATTTATTTATTTTGACATCAAACGTCACATAGCTTTTGTAAAAACAGATGAGCCAAGTAAGCAGCTCGCCTAAATAACTTTTTGCTGATGCAAAAAGTTGCTTAGGCAAGTTGCTTACTTGGCTCACCTTTTATCATCTTACACAAACTTTTCTCAGCTAGCACACCTATTTATTTTCATCATGCATTGTATTTATAAAGTTATACAAAAAAAAATAACACTAAACATTGTGGTAGCCCAGAAGTTACTTTAAACGGAGGAAAGTGGTGTCCATCAAGAATTACTTTACAACCGCAGTTAAAAGTTAGTTTTTAATTTATTAGTATAATTTACAAAATAAAAGTAATATAAGTGAAAACCGTAACCCTAACCTTGAAGGAAAAAAACAATTGCAACAATTTAAACACCTGAACCAATGTTTAAAAAAATACTCTATAAAGATATGAACCGATCATAATAAAATTAAAATGTGTAAAAACTTTCTTAGGCTATACACTTATTACAATAATAAAACTTTGTAAAAAAAAGTGTTTTACCCTAGTCTGCCATATGCTTTGCAATAAGTTGGATCTATGTTTATAGCACATTCACAGTCTGAAATTGCTTTTTGATTATTATTAAGTTTTATCCATGCTGCTGCCCTAATTTAAAAATTAAATTTTTGATCAATATGAAAGATATGAAAACAAAACATTTACAACATTACAAAGTCAAAACCTTATTAAGCACTAAAACTGTTAAAAGATATAAGTTGCAAACCCTGCTTTTGCTTCTAGTTTACTATTGTGGAAATAATAGCAATTACATCAGTTGCGAAATGTATATATACTGCTGAAGATTATAGCTTATTATTTGTAAACTATAATAAAATATTATTAAACAAGTACCGAAATAAAAAATGTGTTACCTATTACAATAATACACAGCGTTTTTTGAATCTAACTCTATAGCTTTCGTGTAAGAATCGATTGCTTCTTCGTATAGTTCTGTATTCATAAACATGTTGCCTAGAATAAAAATGAGCTTTTTAAATAATTGGGTTTAAATAACTTTTGATTGCCCTCTTCATCTTAATATTCCTTTATATACAAAACAAACTTTAATAACAAAATAGCAAATGCATCATTTTTTTGGAAGAAAATAGAGATTTTAGGATCACAATGTATTATCAAATATATAGAAAAATTTTACCCGTCATGCCACAACGCCCTTATTTTATCAATAGCTCTTAAAAAATAAATAAGCTGAAATCCTTTCGTAAAGAGCATATATGCCTAAATTAAAAAGGCATACATTTAAATTCTTTTGTTATACACATAAATACTATAAAATTCTTTTCCATTCCAAAAAATGAAAACATAAAGATGTAATCAATTGATCGATCAGTTTTTTAAAGTTAGGTTCCAAAGAATTACAGCAAAATCGAGATATTTTTCACCAGTGTGAAATACAACTTCATAACAATGAACTTTAATAAGTAGAAGTATTTTCATTGAATTTAAGGACTTTAGCAACTGCTGATTTTACTTGCTTATACCAGTTTAGATCAGGTGATATTAATATGCCTAAGACTTTAACTTAATTTTTTAATGTTCTAATTCCCATTTGTACCAATAATAGAACTCTTATTAAACAACAGCAACAACAACAACAACAACAACAACAACAAATTGTTTATTGACTTCATAATAAATATATTTATATATATATATATATATATATATATATATATATATATATATATATATATATATATATATATATATATATATATATATATATATATATATATATATATATATATATATATATATATATATATATATATATATATATATATTCGTTTCTGTCTTGGATAAAAATTTACTCTGAAATTATTTTATGTGGTACAAAATGGAAGTGCAGGTTATTGCAAGAAATGTTCAAAAACAATTAAAGGATCTGGAAGCAGTACGAGTCGTATGCATGCACACCTACGAACACAGTACATTTTTAACCTTTTAAAAAGAGATAACCCAGATGAACAAAATAAAATTATTACTCACCGCTGAACATAAACACATCTATGAATTTGAGTAATTTATCAAAAATAACAAACTATTTTAGAAAATCAGCAATGATTTGTTTGGTACAGTTGTTGCGCAATTAACAGCCAAAGATGCTGTACCACTTATTAAATTTGCACAACATATTCTTTAAAAATATTGCTAAATGCTAAGGGTTATGCTAGTATTCTAAAGTTTTTAATAACAAAAAGTTACGAAAAATTGGGAATGAATATGTAGCTAAAATACACTAAAGCACCTTTGCAGAACTTAAAATGCGAGTTAATCAAAAGAAAGGGTTTTCCATCACATTAGATGAGCGGACTTTTGTAAAAGTTGTGGTTATATGAATATAAATGTACATGCATTTGACAACTTTTGGAGTCTCGCTCTTGCAAAAGGTCATGAATCAATGCAAGTAGATGAATGCATAGCTTTTTGAAAGGAAAAACTTAAAACAATTGGTATTTCATTTGACAAAGTGGTTTCAATTATGAAAAATGGAGCATCGGTAATGAAGAAAGTTAGAAAGTTAATTAGTGCTAATCATCAAATATGGTTAGTGAACACCATTCAATTGACATTTATCAAAGTTGTTTATTATAAAGATAATTGTTGTTTGTAAGCAAATTTAGGACAAGAGGAAAAATCAACTTATTTAAAACAAAAAAATTTTTCAAACAACGAGGAAGATAATGATAGTTTAAAGCTATTATTTAAAGAAAACATTGATCCAATTATTAGGCATCGATCCAATTATTAGGTATTGGATTGCTGATAAAAAAGATTCGCAAAACTGTTAAAATATTTTGCCTATCAACGAAGAAAATTATATACTGCAGAAAAATATAAAGGAGGATTTGAATAAGAGTTTTTGATTAATTTTGGACACAGTTGGAGTAGCCTACTAACAATGTTAGAGTATTTTTATAAAGTTAAAAATCCAAAACAAGAAAGTCCAATTGATATAAAGTCTACACTCACATTTAACAAAAACGATATTGACTTATTACCAAAACATAATATCAACCTTGTAGTCTTTAAAAGTTCATGTAGAAGTATTGTGTTGCGAAGATATTAAACATTGCAAAGCTGATACAACATTACAATTAATGTTAACCAAACTCATCATAACACTTTATTAAGCAACGAACTTAAGAATGAACTATTATTCTGTATAAAGAAAAGGCAATTTATTATGTCAGATTCTTTACACTTTTTTTATGATCCGAACAATTTGAATAGCAGTAATGTTGACGATTGTGGAACATTTAATAAATTTAGTAAAACTGACATAACTAAATCAATTATTGAGTTAATTGAACCTATTTCTAACGATCGAAATGAAAATGTTGACAGTAATAATGATCATGTTAACAATGTGAATGAAGTTATAGTAGTTGATGCACCTTCAGCTTCATCATCACTGACAAAATAAATGCTGAGATGAATAAACTATTAAAAGAAAAGCCTTGACTAGCTATTAAAAAAAAACATATTCTAGAAAATGTTACAAATAAGAAAAACAAGAAAGATATTGCAAGTATTGTGAGTAAAAAACTTATTTGCAAGAACAATATTTTTATTATATTTGTATTTATTTTCAATATATTTTTACTACTAATGTATTATTAAGAAATGTAAACTAAAAATATTAAAACATGTTTTCAGGTTTTTAAATTCCATACTAATATTGTGTATTTCAGTAAAAGTTTAAAAAATGTGCAAAACTACCAGTTAACCAGTGATCAATTGCATTTTTTACCAAATTACCAGTAATTAAAAAGATGGTAATTTTGCAATCCTTAATACATAGATTATTGAAAACCTGTATAATATTTATCTAAAAATATTATGCATGATTAAGACTATTATTAAAAAACAATTAAAAAAGAGAGGAACCTTTATTTTTAAAGTCATCTGCTTCGCGTTTATTTCTGAGTAACTGAGTTGAATCCTAAACAGATTTAATTCTTTAGAAGTTATATCATTACACCTAATTATTCAGGCATATACACACAGAATACACACATACATACATACAGAAACAAACAACGGATGTTCAGTTTTTGTGATTGGCATTGAATTTAGTGCAAAGAAACCTCTTTCTGAAGGAAAGTGTGTTAGTGTGTGTGAGGGTGGTACTGGTAAGGGTGGTAAGGACCAAATTGCGCTAACATACTACTGTATCACAAGTCAATTGAGGTATCTGAGTGGTTAAACGTGAGTTTAATGGTGTGGTGCAGGTTGCTCATAAATGTTGTAATGTGATGATAATTTTTTATATAGCCTGTGAATAAGAAGAAAATGAACAATTAGTGAGAGGTGATGCTGCATTTGAATTATCAAGTAAGTTTGTACATATTTATGAGCATACTAGGCGTAGTAAGCTTCGCCCAGTATGCTCATAAATATGTTAGCCTATGGTGGTGCTATTTGTATACCCATCAAAGTTCCCGTTATTTGAAAATAGTTTGTAAATAGCGGTTATCATATTGGAACATAATGTTTGTGAGAATGGTGTAAATCATAATCTGTATATATGCTAAAGGTCGTGAATTGGGTGGTCTTAGGTCATGTGGTGTGTTATTAAAGAGTTGTTTGATAGCTACTATACCATCTCTATGGGGTACTTTAGTGTACAGGAAAGTTACATTGACGATGATGCAGATATATTTGTATGGCAATGGTGGTGGCTAATTTTGGAGCACGTGGAGAAACTGTGTGAAGTCTCTGAAATATAAAGGAAGAGTTTCGGCTAGTGTTTGCATGAACTTTCTCGCAATGTATGAGAGGTAGTTAGTAGGACCAACGCAAGCAGATATATTAGATCGAAGAGCAATTTCAGGTTAGTATATTTTAGGGAGTCCATAGAACCAAGGAGGGCAGCAACGATTGTTTTGGTGTATATTGTTTGCTGTTTTCTTATTAAACACTTCTATAAATAAAATGTAGTCAAGCACTGTTATAACTTTTCATGCTATGTCTACGTTGGGGTCAAAACTTATATGTAGTATTATCTGTTAACATGCAGTTAATTTTGTCTTCATAATCCCTCCTGTTTAAGAGACAGATGCTAGCACCTTTTTCTGCTTGCTTTATAATATTGTTATTGTTTTTCAGTGATGTAATCGCTTTTTTTATATTTTGCGTAAGGTTGGGGTATCTTTTTCCCTTCTTTTAGCAACATATTTGTTTCCATTTCAATCTTTCCAAAGAAAAGATTTAAGTTTGCATTAATTGATGCAGGTGGGTACCAAACCGTATCGAAAATCCTTTTCATCCGTTTTGTTTTTGGTATCCGTTGGGGTGGTACTAAAGAACCTGAACTGACAGCAGATCTTGTTTATGCGCAAGACAACAGAGGGCTGTCCAATTCTGGTTTGAAAAAGCTGGTGTCGACACTTAATGTTGTTTCAAGTCGGATTGTAGAAAAGAACTTCCTCTCCAAGTTTGATTAACAGACAAAGGCACAAATCAGGTGGATAAACTTTTCATTCACTGAAAAGGCTTGAAAGCTCTTTGTCAGAAAGTTTTTGAAACTAGAAAGCTCTCTGATGACTACATTATGAAGCTAGGAGCGCATGATGGTGGTGGTTTTCTAAAAGTAAGCTTTGGAAATATGGAAAAAGGTTCAACTTCACCATCTCCCCCATCAAAACGACTTCTGTCCAATTCTCTGGCCAAAGACTCTGGTGTTAATTGTCAGTTACTGATTGCCATATCTGAAGATCTCCAGGAAAACTATAGCACATCAAGCTAGTTTTTGAACCGCTTAACATTGAAAAACTTGTCTTGAAAAAAGTACAGGAAGCTTTTGAGGAACGTGGATGTTTTGGAGAGATTAGAGCAGCAGCACCTTTTCTTTCCAGCAGTTTCTTTTATTGATACGCTAAAAAAATTGAATGGTGTTGTCTATGCTTGTTTTGACAATGCTCTTGATTACAGCTATGCTGAAAAAATTGAGCATTTCAGAGTCTCCTTTTACAACTACAGGACACCACCATCATTTCCAAAGTTCATGCTATCAATCACCATGTTCTACTATTCTTTCAATACTACAATTGCCCTTTGGGAATTTATTTAGATCAAGAGCTAAGCACTCCATCATCTTTTTAGTAACAATTGGCAATAGTTTAAGAGATCAAGCAACCACCCAGAATATGAAGACAGGCTGCAAAGATGCATCACAGACTTCAACAGCAAAAAAATTGGTTAGGAATATTACAAATCAGTTAAGACATTTTCTCTAGAAAAAGCAATTAGAATTGAAACTTTGCTATGTAAAACTTGAATAAAATTGTTATTTACCAGTGAATTTTCTGTATAAATATTTTTTTTATGTTTTTGGAATTAATAAAAATTCTTAAAACCAACTTTATAAGTTACTTATCAGCAATGTATTTAATGACATTTTATGGAAAATTTGAAAATGGATATTCTTTTACAGACGGTGTAACCAGATGTAGGAACATATAATCTAGTAACCACCAATGATGATACAATAATACCCCAAAGGATTTTTTTGGGTAATGACATCAAGCAATATTTCATTTTTTTACAACAGTGTACAAGAAGTGTTGCTACACTTTGACAGATAAATAGGTAAAACATGTGAGGAGTGTGGCATTTTTTCTGTAAAACATGCACAAAGTACTGCTACATCAACTTACTTATAGCCTTTTATTGCAAAGCGGTGCTGCTATGTTAAGTATGTTAAAGTCAACTTCAAATGTGTTGCTGAAATAGGAGATGGAAAATCAAGTAATCTAACTTCTAAAAGTATATAAAGTAGTTTTTTTACTACAAATAAACCAGGAATAATGACCAAGAAACGATTATTCCCATTCTTAACGCAGTCTCCATTGAAACTGCAGATAGAATAAAAAGAGAGAAAAATATATTAGTTTTTGGTGTTGATGAATCAAAAGAAACAGATGTTAAGAAAATGAAAGACAACGATAAAAAAGCGCCTAACAAATATTTTGATGAACTTAAATTAGATAATACCAAAATCACACGTCATCATGGTTTTATATCTAAAAATAATAAAGCGGGAATAATAATTGTAGAAATGACGGATAAACAATCAGTGCATGAAAAAAATATGGAAGCCAGGAGATTAAGTAAAATAAGCGAATACAAAAACAAACTTTATATTATTTCAAACCATACGTTAGCTCAACGAGAATGTAAGAAAATATTAATTGCAAAAAGAAACAGACTAAATAACTTAGAGAATAAACTGAGAACCAGCCTTTTCGGTTTATTATTAAAGATGAGCAAATCATTAAGTTTAAAATTAACACAAAAGATCAACTCCAAAAATTTCTCAAACAATAATGAAAGCATAATTTCCTTAAAACAAAAAAAATTAAACAATATTAATAACTTAAAAATAAGTCAAACAAGTAATTCAAATAAAGAAGTGTCTGTTTAACTTTTTAAGGCCAGAAGTCTTGCTAATAAACTTCATGAATTTAATATATATATAGAGGAAGTCAAGCCTGCTTTAATATGCGTGTGCAAAACGTTTGTTGAGCAACAAAGAAACTGCTGAAGTTTTTAATAAACACTTTGGAAGCATATTTAAGTACGATAATAACTATTCGCCAAATATTACAAGTTTTGTTAACAACTCAATAAACATTGAAGACATTCATTTTTCTGTTGAGACAGTTTATTCAACGCTAATTGATTTCAAACCCAGTACATCTTATGGTCCTACTGGAATACTGAACATTCTTTTGAAAATGCTAGCTCTTGTTTTGCGTATTCTGCTTTCGTTTATATTTGATGCCAGCTTCAAGTTAATTTCTCTACCCCAACAAAGTCTTCAAGATTTTGTTTCTTCAATTTTTAAAAAAGGAGCAACTTCAGACCCTAATAATTATAAACCAATTTGACTCACAAGCACTTGTTGTCGTGCAATGAAAAGAATTATTAACTCGGATATTATCAAATACTTGACTCTCTATAACTTAATAGCCAATAATCAACATGGTTTCTTCAAGAAACACTTTACTTGCACTAATCTATAAGAATCTGTTTATGATTGGATTATTGCACTAGACAAAATTCTAAAAACAGATATTGTATATATTGACTTTCAAAAGGAATTAGATACGGTATCTCCTCCTAAATTATTAGCTTTATGATAGCAAACTTTGTTCAGGTATAAACATATTGATATTTGTAACTGGTATATAATAAATATATAGTAAAAACCATTAAATTTGTAACTGGTATATAATAAAAAATAGCAATTACTTTGATGAGGAAATTAGTTTATTATCTGCTGACTGGAGTGGTTTTGTATCAGACAGATACTATACCAAAATGAATTTTTATCAGAAGCATAAACCTAATGGCTATATGCTTTCCAAAAGAGTGTGCTGATTCCAATTGCTTACTACTGCCATTCGATAACTATTGTGTTTCTTTTATGTTAAATAATTTGACTGTATCTTTAGGTCACCTTATTTATTAATTTGCTAAATAAAGCCTTTTATATCAGCTTGAGCTTTAATTTACTACTGTTAATTTACTGTACCAGGGACTCGATATTAAAGATGCTATTCTGGGCAAAATTAAAAATCATAGCTTTAACAAAAGACTGCAATTATCTGGATGCAAAATTAACACAGTTTCTAATGTTCTTAAAAATTATGTTCATAAATAGAGAAACTTGATGTATAAAATGATAATACTACGTTGAAAATAAATGCCTTTAATCATTTTAATATAAGTGTTGTTGATCAATGTAAATGTATATATTCAGGGTTACCAGCAAATTTTAATGTTTATCTTCCATGACTTTTACCAGATTTTTTAATAAAAAATTTATCAAAACTAAAACTCAAAAAGCAACAAAAAATCTTGTTGCCCTTAACATTTACCAAAAATCATAAAATTGCTTCAAAAAAAGCTTCATTGACTTTTAAATAATGGTATTATTATGCAACTTCAAAAATACAAACTTGGCAATCTTATTTTGATTGTCAAATAATATTTTATAGTTTGCAACTAAACCAATCAAAATTCCCTGAGTTTTGTATAATTTATTTAATTACCTGACTTTAAAAGAATTTCCAAGTTGCTGGCCACCTTGATTATTATTTTAAAGTAGCCACACTTTATTTATAAATAAATTAAAAAAAGTAAATTTATAAAGAACCATTATATTATTATTTACAGATTAAAAACATAAATACATTTTAATTTTAGGGTATTGTTTTCAATTTGACTATTGACTGGTTTAAAAATCTTTTCTTAACCATTTAGCACATTTTTGTACTGTACTGAACTCATTGTGTTGAAACACAATTGTAAAGTTTTTAAAATAACCTCTTTTTTCAAAGCTACAATTTTTCAAAACTTGTTGTTTATCATTTGCTGCTAACTTTCATAAAATTTTCTGTTGATTTATTACTTTTTCTTGTTATAATTGGGAATATTAGGGGTCTTTAAACCTAGAGGACCATTAAACCTTGGATGCTAAATTACTACATTATAAAAATATTTAGTTGCGATATTGTTATTTATTGAATTTCAAAAGATTTTTGAAGCAATACGAAGTGAAAAAGTTTATAATAGTGTTTGTTGTTGTTGTTTTATGAGATCAATCTAAATAAAATTTGCAGAAAAACATTAACTAAATACATGAAAGTTTTAAACAGCAATCAAAGTTTTTAAAAAATAAAAAAATTATTTTTACAATATGAAAAAAAAAACAAAGTTTTAAATGTAACTTTATATTTCAATCATTTTATAAAATGAAGACAAAATATTATTTAAGGATATAAAAGAAATGCAAAAATCACTTATAAGTGTATTTATATTTTGAACTTATAAATGTATCCTTGTAAAGTTTTAATATTTTCTGCCTACAAGTATGCACGCACATGTTGTTTACAAAAAAATATGACTTTGCTCGGAAAGTCATTTATTTCTTTTATTTTAACTATTTAGTTTAGAATCTGAATGAAACATTTTAAAACCAATTTTTATTTTCATTGTTTTGTTCACAATAGGGTACCATTGTGGTTCTAACAGTTGATTTGATAAACTTTTTGGAAATTTTTCTGGGATTGAAATGTGGACAAACAACACAAAATGCAGAGTAACTTAATACTAATTCTTAAGAAAATGTGTATAAAAGTACAATAAAAATTTTTTTTAAGGATTTATTCTCATCAGGTTATTGCTACTTTGACGTGTAAGCTGGCGTATTTAAAAAAAAGACGAATAACTAAAGATTCGATGACAAACTTTAAAATAAAGATGAAAGGAAAATAAAGCTTTCAAAGTTACATATTGAAAGTAAAAGTTTACATATCGTAGATTTTCTTGTAAAAAAAATGAAAACATTATTAACATAGATGCAAATAATATGTATAATCATCATAACACAGAAATTTTTAAACTATTTATTAGTTCTGATATAAATACAGAATGCAGCAATGTTGGTTTTACACTGGAAATAGCCATGTTTTAATTGTTGATTTTTTGTATCATTTAAGTCCTGTATGTATAAACATAAAAAACATTATTTTTTCGCTTTAATGAATATCAATTTTCTACTTTTATGACTTTATTGAACCAGAAGATTATCAATTTTCATATTTCAGCTTAAAGAGTGTGACGGATAAAACAAAGTCTTAATAGTTAGCTGTAAAAAAGTATAAGCATTTATAAAATTTTATATTGGTTTAGCATTAGTGATGTGGCTTTTATTCAGAAATGTGAAAATATGGAGTTTATTAATTTTCTAGATTATTTTCTGGTCTATAAAAAGCCTTGCTTTTATAGAAACAAGCATCTCTTTATATTGCACTACTTTTAAGTGTGTGGATTGTTTACAAAAGAAGAGGCCATGGAATCAAAAACAATTGTAAAAAAGAAGAGTTTAATTTGAACAATTCAATGAATACATTTATTTCAATTCCAATTAAAATAAACAATTCAATCAAAATTTCAGATTATTTGATGGAGAAGTGCTTTATTTATTGGCGCTAGCATATAAATTAGTCTATGTAACTTCATAATCAGTAAACTTTTAACAATCCTTGTATGCTTTAATATCTTTATAGAATTTAATTTTTTTTTTTTACAAATTTTGTATTTTCTTTTCCTAATTGTAATTTTTTCACTTTTCTATGTGTATATTTAGATTTCTTTGTTTAATCCTTATACAAATACGAAAAAAAAAATAGGAAATTTAAAAAGATTAAAAACCATTATAAAAATATTTTTCTGTGTGTTAAATTTAAGCTTTTTTAAAAATTATGATAAAAACTTATTCATAAACATTTTTGTAAATATCTACATATTTTACTTAGTCTCAACTTTTAAAAAGAAGTTTATATACTTATTAACTAAATATATTTTTAATATTTTTATTTCAAAATATCATTTTAAGATTCAATCTTTATAGAGCTGGTTATTATATTTCTGATCTTTTCAAATTCTTTTTGTTTAATCATTTACTCTCAGGTGCTTAATACGAAGGAGGGGTAATTAGTTAACTTTTGGAAAATATACCCACCCTTAGCATATTAAAATTCATTAAATTCATTCATTTATTAAATTTCACTTATTGCCAAAGAAAACTACTAAAAAAAACAAAAACTTGGAGTATTAAAGCTTCAAAATGTCAAATTTAAACTAAATGATCAAAATGAAAACTTTCATTGTAATCAGCTCTTAAAAACTCACTTAAAAAACACTTAACAAAATTTCAAAAAGTAATTGAGAGTTTGTATTGTAAACTAAAAAATTTGTGTTATTGTTGTTATACATTTTTGAGTTGTTAGTCCGCATTTCGATCCCAGAACCCTTAGCTTTAATTTGTTCAATATAAGCGCAGCTTAAGCCAAACGTCCCCTATTTGAATGTGCCTGTTTTCATTGGTCAATAGATTGCATAAAAAAATCTTTTTAGTTAACAGTTTGTTAAATAGATATTTAGGATTTTTAGTTCAGAAAATTTTTTTAGGATATCAGATCTCATTGGTGAAAATGTCATTATTCTAATAAATACGCATTGTAAACTAGCAATGACATGAAGTAAAAAGTTTTATTTTTGATCCCAAACAATACAACAATAGTAAAGGTACGAACAGAAAAAAGAAAAATAAATCATTCGAAGAGTTTGGAACATAGTAATGAATTAGAGAAAGCATACTGTAAGCTTGTGTAAGTTTTTTTTTTAAGATGATTCAGTTGATTATACCAAGATAGATTTTCATCAAGATATATTCCAAGACATATACATTCCAAGATATATTCCATATTTCGACGGAAAAAGTTTTTTTCCGTTATTTTTAATCTTAATATTACCAATAGTTTTTTGAGGGGAATGAAAAATAATGTATTCAGTTTTATTTACAATCAATAAAATACGATTACTATTTAAACAGTTACATAAGCAATGAAGATCTTGATTAACTTTTTTACAAAGAGTCGCAAGTGATTTGTTGATATATAAAAGATTGGTATTATCAGCAAAATGATATACTTTTTTTAATGAACAAGATAAATTATTTATATATAATAAAAACAATAATGGTCCAAGAACAGAACCTCGTGGAACGCCATATTTATTAACTTTATGTGTGGATTCAAATCCATTAATTGAAACAAACTGAGTGCGATCCTTAATATATGAAGAAAACCAATGATCAGCGATGCAACGTATTCCGTAGAAGTTTAACTTTTTTATTAGAATGTTGTGATCAACCGAATCAAAAGCTTTTTGAAGATCTATGAGTTCATCGCAAGCAAAGGAACCATGTCAATTGCACCACAAATCATTTCAGTAATGATAATAAGAGCATGAGAAGTGGAGTGATTTGAGCGAAATCCAAATTGTTGAATATGAAAACAAGCAGAGTTGTTCAAGAAGTTGTAAATACGAGAATTCATCATTTTTTGTAAACACGAGTATTCATAAATTTGCTGACATTTGATAACAATGAAATTGGTCTGTAGTTATTACATTCAAGTTTATAGTCTATTTTATGAATTGGAATAACAGAAACAGTTTTTAAGATATCAGGGAAAACACAGGTGATGAATGACAGATTAAATAGTTCAGAAAGTACAGAAGAGATATCATTTGCAAGAGCTTTAAAAATAGGTATTAGAATGCTGTTACGTCCAAAAGCCTTGCTGTCATTAAGAGAATGAATAACAGATATTACTTTGTTTTTGTCTGTAGGTTTTATGTATATTGATTTAAGATTAGGATTTTTAATATATTTACTTATATTTAAGTCAGTATTGGATGAGTGTTTTTCTGTAATTCTTCCGGAACTGAAACAAAGAATGAATTAAAAGATTCACCAATTTTCATTGGGTCATAGATCATGAAGTTGTAAGAAGATAAGCAGAAAGGATATGAGTAAACTCTCAAACTAATGTTCAAATGATTTCCAATACCATTCAATGTAGACTTTAAATTTTTTGCATTATCAGAGAAAAACTTAGATAATGGTTTTTTTTACAACGAAGGTTAGAGAAACAAGTAAGTTTCTATATGTTTTATAAGATTTTTCTAGATTGAGTTTGTTATTAGGATTCTTTGTGTTAAGAAATTTTTTTAATGTTTTATTTTGTATTTTAATTGAAGTCAAGATTCGTCGTGTTATCCAAGGTTTGAGACCCCTTGATAAGCAGCGATTGCTGACTTTTTTTAATGGTGCATGTTTATTTTAAAGAGAATTAAAACTTGTGAAACACTCTTTAAATGACTTATTAGTATTACCTTTGTCGGCATTGATTACATTAGTCCAGCTAATTTTTGAGAAATCACTACATAATTCGTCACAATTTATTTTTTTTAAACTCTGACGAAAAATACAGCTTTTACGAGGATTAATTTTGGTTCTATAAAATAGATTTATTAAGGATTGGGGTAAATGATTTTATACCATAGAAGTAAAATTACCAGCAAAAATATTTGTAGAAGTTGCATTAGAAAGTATGCTATCAATTAGAGTTTTGGAGTGATTTGTGATTCTTGTTGGCAATGAAATAAAGGGAAGAAAGTTATTTAAAGCAATGGTGTCTAAAAATTCAGAGACAGAATTATCTGAGCATGCAAATAAAATATCGATATTAAAATCACCCATTAGAAAAGTAACTTTGTTTTTTCTCCATAGATAGCTTTTCAAAAAGTGGAATTAAATATGATTTAACAAAATCTGAAATATCCATACTAGGATTGCGATAAATATAGCCAATAATGATGTTTGATTTTATAGGAAAGGTGATTTCCACAAACACAGGTTCTAAAAACTTTGTTTTAGGCATGATAAGATCGTTTCGAGGTTTGTAAATTAATGTATTAGTTATATAAAGTAAAGTTCCTCCAACATAAGATTTTGTTAAAGTTTGCTCGTAAACATAACCGGTAAGATTTAATGGGATAGTTAGTAGGATGTCATTGTTTAGTTTACTTTTAGTTATGCCAATAACACTGAACTCATGGTTAAAAAGAGATAAAAGTGAGTTTAATTCGTCAAAACTAATTAAAGTTTTGACGAATTAAACTCACTTTTATCTCTTTTTAATCAAACTTAATTAGAGAAGCATTATTTAAATAAACAAGAGAAAAAATATTTTTGTTGATGTAGGCAGAATTGAAACATTGTATGTCCATATATTTACAATTAGTAGGGTTTTTTTCGAGGTTTACGTCAATGTCATTGTTGTTATTAAGTTGATGGGAAATGAAGTCATTAAGTTCATTATAAAGATTAGACTCTCTGCTGTTTGGAAAAGATGATATGTTGTTTGAGAGTTTATTAACATGAATCACTTTATCATTTATTGTTTGCAGACACAACTCTTTATCAGATAAAGAACTAAATGGAAAAATATTTGTTCTACATGAAATACAGAACCAAGATGTTTTAGATTTTTTCATTATCCTAAATTCCTTATCATTAAGACGACAGCAGTTTTTATGAAAAAGGTTTAGGCAATGATTACATTGAAGGAAGTGATGGTTTGTATTAACTTTCTTGAAACAAGCTTTGCAGTGAGTAGATATTTAAGTAGTACAGTTTATAAAATGAAATGATTGAATAAAGTTATATAAGGAAACAATCAGTAATATGAACAGCAATATAACCAAAAATATTAAAAATAATAATAGTATTTATTAATAATACACATATAATTCAATTAATAAAACTATAAAATAAAAATATTATTTATTTTACTATTAAAATAAATAATTAAAAAAAAACTATTAATGAAGTTACAAAAGAATAATATAAATATATATTAAAAATAGGTTATAATTAGTTAAATTTAAGTTATAAGTATAAAATAAAATTAATTATATTAAAATAATAAAAAATTATGAATGATTATAAGTATAATATTCTAGTTATAATAAGTGAAAATGAATGATAATAAATGATCAAGTTTATACTTAATAATATTTATTAATAAGTAAAACTAAAGTTAACAAACTAAATAGATATATAGTAATAATAATAATAATAATAATAATAATAATAATAATAATAATAATAATAATAATAATAATAATAGTAATAATAATAATAGCAATAATAACAATAATAATAATAATAACAATAACAACAATAATAAGAATATGTAATAATATGTAATAGTAAGTATATATAATAACAAACAACAATTAAATAAAAAAATTAATGAAAAGTAAGCAAAACAAAGCTAATAAAAATAAAATAAAATAAGAGTTATTACATTAAATTAAAAGCGTATTATAAAGTAAACAAACTAAATTCTTCTTAAACTTCTTTCCTACCATTTTGTATGATTTTTTTTTGTGTGTTTGTTTAAAGATGATTTTTAAGATTATTAACGAATTATTTATGCATATAAAATAAATAATTATATACTCATTATTAAAATTTGGTTTTATTTTTAATATTTATGTTTATCTTTTCTTTTCTTTTTTTTACCGTTAACAAAACGCGACCACAATTAGCGAAATAATGAATTATCACTGTCAGAGACAAGCAAATCGCATAAGTAACTTTGCTAATTGTTTTTCTCATTATAAGCCATTGTAATATTTAATCAAAATGAAAATTTTAAATATATTTATATGTAGAAAAACAATCTATCCCCTCAGTCTTTAAAGATCTTTTCAGTTTAAAACCCAGTAACAAATTCATTTATAAATAAAAGAAATTTAGCGAACCTTTTTGTCAAACAAATTTTAATCAATTTTGTTTTGCCTAATGTGCACTGCACTTATGGAATAAACTTGTTTTGCCAAATTTTGACTTTGATCAAACAAATTCTTTTTGTCGTTTTAAAAACAAAATAAAAATTGTAATTCTTTTCCTCATAACATTTTACAGTGTGACAAGTTATTTTATCTACTTTTTAACTTTATTTTTAGATTTTTTTAATTTTTTTCTAAAGTTTTGTAATTTTGTTGTTTACAACCATTTATATTATTTTTATATGTTTATATGTTGCTTATATTGTTTACAGTTTTGCTTATGTAAAGATTCTATATATATATATATATATATATATATATATATATATATATATAATATATATATATATATATATATATATATATATATATATATATATATATATATATATATATATATATATATATATATATATATATATATATATATATATATATATATGTAAAGGACTTTTAATAGTTTTATTTATTGTATAACAATTGACATTAAAAACTGTAAAAATAAATAAAGTAAATAAAGAAACAAAATACATTCTGACTATATAATGCGGCAGGTATCTAAAGGGTAGTTCGAGCCTTGATTAGACAGTGTACCTCATAAGCAATTTTCATTCTTTGCTTTGCATACATAGTTTTTCTAGAAAATCCTAGTTTGGGAAAATTTGAAACTAAAAATCCTTCAGAGCAAGAAAAGGCTATCATCACATAAACTTTTATGTAATGAAGCCTAAGAATTGATGCAATCATCCTGCTTATAAATAAAAAGCATAGATAGTCCTTTGTGATCTCAAAGAGTAAGACCTTCTGTGTTAATGTAATAAAGATGTGTAAAATCCGATTAATGGATGAATACCTTTGAGTTTGTTATTTTTACTATTTTTTGGTTAAGATTGTTGGCAATTAACAACCCTGTTTCATTTTTGATGATTAAAAAAAGATTTTAAATAGTCTTATGACGGATCTAGATTGAATACAATTCTCAAGGGACCTAATTTTAATAGAGGAAACAGAAGTTGTGTATAACTTGCAATTCAGTTAAATAAAGTGAGTTGAGATGAGAATGAAAAAAACATACTTCCTAATAAAAAAGCATCTAA
The DNA here is from genome assembly GCF_038396675.1 of Hydra vulgaris. Taxonomy (NCBI): domain Eukaryota; kingdom Metazoa; phylum Cnidaria; class Hydrozoa; order Anthoathecata; family Hydridae; genus Hydra; species Hydra vulgaris. Next base: position 55,938,523 of record NC_088930.1, read on the forward strand.
AAGCTTTGAATGTCATTTGTTAGTTAGTTTGTTTAATAATATTCAGTATTCATTATATTACTAGTATTCAGCATTGCATCAGACAATTTAATAGTCAAATAAGGTCAAGGTTTGAAGTAATTAAAGAGGACTAATAAAAAATATTATTGAGCCTATTGAAAACAAAAGATTTAGTAAAACCGAGTCACATAAAAACAATGAGTTGATTGACTTAAAAAAAAAGTTAGAGAAAGTGAGGATCAGTCACGAAGAAAGTTTAAGTTTTCATGAGGAACTCATCGAAAAAAAGGTTAAAAGAACATTAAGTCTATTTAATGTGACAAGTTTTATTTCCTTTAGTCTTCACAGAAATCTCGAACAGATAGAAAACTACGTTTAAAAGATGAGAATCTTGCCAAACTCTACCCAGCTTATTTAAATAAAAACAAATCATGAGGTAGTTTTTTTTCCGTTAGAAGAAACACTCTTCTTATAAAAATGCCTATTAAACTTCTAAATAAATTTATGCAAAAATTCTGTATTTAATATATTTCCAAGTGTCTATTTCACTTAGATTTTTTGCAATCTCTTTTTAAACCATCCCTATTAACATCTGAATGCAAAAGATCTCTAGGCAATGGTTGAGGATTATCCTTATTCCGAAATTGGCAGAAGCAATTATGTGAGTTATTATTTCAACTGAATCAGGTTTAGCCAATAGTGTGTATTATGAAGATGTTATTTATTACTTTGCTGCAAAGAAGATCCGGATAATGACCTCAAATCATATTGACGTTACAACGTTATTGTAGATTTACAATGAAAATAAATAAAAAAATAAGTATACTAATTTGTGTGTTATTTATTATTTTAAGACCAGAAGTAAGATAGGACATTCAATAACCTTTTTGACCTGTGCGGGCCTAATCATTGTTGTTGATAATTTTTGTTGTGGCTTTTTTTGAATTTATTTAAGTTTTTATTCTACTTTAAAAAGGAAGTCGATCAAAAGCTTTTTAAAAAATTACATTTTATAAAGGATACATAAATTACATTTATAAGAATAAAAATTACACAAGGTTTATTTTTATTCTTATAAATGTAATCTTCTTATTATTAAAGTAAACCCTGTATGTAAAACTATATTTTAATGGAACTAATAAAGCTATTTTCATTGCAACAGTTCATTTTTGCCAGAAGTCACTATTTTTAAAAAAAATAGTGACTTCTGGCAAAAAATAAAAAAAAATTCAATTACCTTATTAGAGACTGAGTTAAAAATGTTCAACAAATTTGTATCATGTTCAGGCTTAAACCGTTTGAGTCCATATGCTGACTCGATCCAACTAATTGCAACTAAAATATAAATATTTTAAAACAATACATAACATATATCATTTTAAATTAAGTTAAAAAAATGTTTTTACTTTAAATTTATTTCTTCCAAAACGTTTAAATTGTCTATTGAATATATAGTTTGTGTATGTGTGACTATCCCATCTAACACAAAACGGTCAAGTATGTTTGACAAAGATAGCAAACCCTTGAGCACGTTCTACAAATATTTAGTAAATGTTCTGAAAATTTGTGTAAACATAATTAACAGTTAACATTCAAGAAACGTTGCCACAACGTTTATTAAGGTTTGCTTACAGTTCGCTGCAAACTTTACGGAAACCGTTCTGTAAACTCCATTGTACGTTTTGTAAACTACAATTTACAGTTCTTGAACGTTCAATACGAACATTAAAATAATAAACAGCAAACATTTAGTCAACATTCATTGCAAACATAATTTTGATAGCTCTTAAACATTCACCTCAAAGACGCAATTACGAACACAAAGGTATATACTTCGTCGTTTGACAACAGTTACAATAACAAAATAAATAATTTTTTAATTTTATTTTTTAATTTCATAGATTTCTTTCTTTTTTAATTTCTTATGTTAGATTGAGACTAATTGAGAACATAAATAAAAATAAAAAAATAAATAAATAAATATATATATATATATATATATATATATATATATATATATATATATATATATATATATATATATATATATATATATATATACATATATACACTTACTTAGATCTTCAATACAGCGTATTGATGATCTAAGTATGATATATATATATATATATATATATATATATATATATATATATATATATATATATATATATATATCATACTTAGATCATCAATGCGCTGTGTGGTTGTGAGACCACAAAATTGATTGAATCGATTCTTTGTAATACTTCCGCATTGACTTATACGGCAAACAGATGTGTTTTTTTTTATAGAAGAAATTTTTTTTTTTTTTTTTTTTTAATAATACAAATTTAAAAGTATAAAATACAAGTTACTATCAATTATTAAATATGGAAGTAACCATTAACAAAATTCGAAAAATGTTCAAGGAAATGTTTGCGGAGTAAAAAAAGATATAGTATTACTAATAAAACAAAAAGAAAATATTCTTAAACTCATCAGTGCGAACGCAAAAATAGCAAGCACATTGGAAAAGGACGTTTTTGACATAAAGGAAAGTTCAAGTTTTCACGAGGAACTCATCGAAAAAAAGTTCAAAAATATTATTGAGTCTATTGAAAAAAAAGATTTAGTAAAACCGAGGCACATAAAAACAATAAGTTGATTGACTTTAAAAAAAAAGTCAATGAAAGTAAGGATCAGTCACGAAGAAAGTTTAAGTTTTCATGAGGAACTCATCGCAAAAAAAGTTAAAATAACATTAAGTCTATTGAAAAAAAAGATTTTGTAAAACCGAGGCACATATAAAACAATGAGTTTATTGACTTTAAGAAAAAAGTTAGAGAAAGTGAGGATCGGTCTCGTAGAAATAACCTTAGGACTGATGGCATCAAAGAAAATGAAAATGAAACGTGGTCTGAAAGTGAAATAAACGTGGTTAAATATTTTAAGGAGACTCTAGGGGTGGAAAATGTGAGAATCGAACAAGCGCATCGCAGTGGACGCCGAGATGCAAATACACCACGCACAATTATTATTAAGCTTTTAGACTACAAAGAAAAGGTAGAAATTTTAAAAAATTCTTTTAAATTAAAGGGTAAAAACATCTATATAACAAAGATTTTTGCTTCGAAACGAACTTAATAGGAAAAGATTTTAGAGAAAAAATAAAAATTGAGCGACAGCTGGAAAAACTTACATACATATCATTTGATAAGCTGATTGTACGCGAATGGGTGTCTAAGAAAAAGAAAGAAATCCTGAATCCGTGTCAGTAAAGGTTAGGGTTTATTACTTTTCTTTTAACTATTGCTAAATATTTTATTAACTATTTTGCGTTTATTTATATATGCTTTACTTTAAAATGGAGGAAAACTTTATAATTAAATTTTTAGCTGAAAATGTTGTACTCAGTGACGTCGATGACTCTAATAACTTTAATCAAAAAATATCTGAATGCCAATACTATACAGTTATTGAATCTTCTCAATATCTTCAAAAAAATAAAAATAGTTTTACAATTTAAAGCATTATTATTCGAAGTTTAAATAAAAATTATGAAAATCTTAGGTTTTTGTTAGTTGAATTAAAACGCGATTTTAAAATTATTTGTCAAACGGAAACTTGGTGTAAGCATGGTAGAACAAAAGCCCAATTTGAACTAATTAATTACTTATCAGTTAACCAACCACGTGGCTTTGGTGTTGGTGGAGGCGTATGTATTTTTGTTCACAACTCAATTAGTTATAATTTGAGTCACGATCTCTGTGTAAATGAAATAGATTGTGAGTCATTATGCATTGAAATAATAAATGCAACCACAAAAAAAAATTTATGAATGCCACTTATAGACCTCCATTTACTAGCTAAAAAAAATTAAAAACTCATCCTAAACTATTCTTAACTAGTATAAATAAAACCTGAAGCCATGCCAACATAATTGGGGATTTTAACATTGGCTTAATAAACCATGCTTCCAATAAATTTGTTAACAATTTTATAAATACTCTTCTTCAAAATAATTTAATTCCGACAATAGACAAGCCAACAAGAGTGACTAACAACTCTTCTACACTTCTTGATAATATAATAACTAATAACCATCTTAATAACCATCTTTACCCTGGCATAATCAAAATTGACTTATTGGATCATTTCCCAACATTCCAAGTCACTAACAATATGTTATTTAACATTATTCCTTCTCAATCCATTATATTTAGGCGCAGTTCAATGAAAACTCAGTAAAAAAATTTTAAAATCTTCTAAGATACAACGCTGAATGGAATCAGGTATTGCAGCCACATGACGTTAACAACTAAAGATAATTATGCAAGAAACATTTTGCCAAAAAAAATAACAATTTATAAAAACACAATTTATGATGAAACAATTATTGCCGAAAAACTAAACAGCTTCTTTACTAATGCTTGCCTGAATTTAGCATTAAAAATTCCTATGAATTCAGCACCATTTGAATCTTTAAAAAATTACGATAAAATTATGGATGAACCTAATTTAAAACTAATTGATTTGCAAACCGCCTTTTTTTTTACCTTAAAACAAAAGTGCTGGATTTGATAAAATTAACGTTAATGTTGTAAAATCAGTATATACTATAATAGCGCCCTCGTTATTTAGCATACATAATTTTTCATTTAAAACAGGTATCGTCCCTGAAAAGCTAAAAATTGCACGAATCACTCTGATATTTAAGTTTAGAGATAACTCAAATATCTTTAATTATAGACTTATATCTATTTTACCTTGTTTTTCAAAATTACTCGAAAGAATAATGTAATATAGGCTTTTTAATCACGTATCAGAAAACGGCATGTTGTATTTAAAACAACTTAAATTCAAAAAAAAAAATTCAACAGAATATACAGTGGTTGAACTAGTCAATCGAATAAGAAGTGCATTCAGTAGTAATTACTTTACCTTAGATGTTTTGATTTATCTTCAAACGTTTTCGATACCATTAATCATAATATACTATTAAAAAAATTTGAACACTATGGAGTAAAAAATAACAATTTACATAAGATCAAAAATTATTTGACTGATAGAAAACAATTTATAGCGTATTTTTTTTTTTTTTTTTTTTTAAATATCTTCGCTTCCAACAAGGCTGCAACCAGCCACTAATTAAAGTTGGAAGTTACTGTAAGAGAAAAGATGAAGATTGTAGAGCAAGATAACAATTGACAGACGACTTAAAAGATTGCAAATTATATGAATCAGGAAAGCAAGATAAAGAAAGCGAATTCCAAAGAACTAATGTTCGAGGAAAAAAACTAGACAAATAAGCGTTTTTAGAGCACTTAGGAACAGTGACAGAAAAAGGATGACACTTCATTAAATGACGAGTAACATGAGAATGAATTTTAGTAGATGGCACAAGAGACGCTAGCTCTTTAGAGCAGTGCCCATTATAGTAATTGTAGAAAAGAGAAAGAGAAGCAACATTACGACAATGTGATAATGATTGGAGGTTGGCTGCAAGAGCAGGTCCAACTATGTTTACAATGCGTTTTTGCACCTTGTCTAAAAGAGAAAGGGCACATTAGAAGATCCGCCCCAGATGTGGCAACAGTATTCCATACAAGGCCGGATTTGAGATTTATAGAGATAGAGAATAAAATCCAGAGTAAGAAAGTGGCGTGCTCGATAAAGAGATGCGACCTTAGCAGATGCTAATTTCGCAACTGATTTGATATATGGTTTCCAAGAAAGATTGGAATTAAGAGTTAATCCTAGAAGATGAAGAGTAGGTGACTCATCGAGTACATCACCATTCATAAATATAGGAAGATCTAAATTATTGCAATAATGATTTGCTAAAAAAAATTGAGTTTTATCTAAATTAAAGTTCACCAGCCACTGTGAGCCCCATGCTGTAGCAGAAGTGAGATCCTTTTCAAGCTCAAATGCCCCCTCCAAGCAATAAGAGGGTGATGGTTTCTTATCACGACAAGAATAAATGGTAGTATCATCAGCAAACAATGCCACCTTAGATGAGAGAATATCTGGAAGATCCTTAATGTAAATTAAAAAGAGTATAGGGCCAAGGATAAAACCTTGAGGAACCCCTGAAGTTACAGAATAAGAAGAAGAGTGTTGTCCATCGAGGACAACTTTTATGCTATGATTGGAAAGAAAGGATTCAATAATCTTAAAGATGTTGCCGGATACACCATAAGAAGAAAGCTTATGGAAAAGACCAGCATGCTAAACTTTATCAAAAGCTTTTGAAATGTCAAGAGCGATGGCCTTAACCTGTCCACCTTCATCTAATGCACAATAAAACCTGTCATTTATTACTGTTAGCAAATCAGCTGTAGAGCGAGAAGATCGAAATCAATATTGATGGTCAGAAAGTAAGTCATTAGATTCAAGATGAGAAATTAAGGGTTTGTTAATTAAAGATTCAAAAACCTTGCTTATGATAGGAAGAAGACTTATGGGACGGTAGTTAGACGAATCAGATCGCTCTCCAGAATTTTTGAAGATAGGGATAACAGATGCTGCTTTCCAGCAGACTGGAAAGCAAGACTCTGATAAGCACTTGTTGAATAGTTTCGAGAGTATAGACAACAGCTCCAGTGAACATTTCTGCAAGACAATAACAGGTATGTTGTTCGGGCCACAAGCTGCAGAAGAGTCTAGGCAGGAAATCACTTTAGATACAGATTCTGCAGTGATATGAATGTCAAGCAATGGATCAACCTGTTTGTTGGCAATATTAGATAGAATGCAATTAGTGGAATCAAGAGATGATATTGATGAAAAGTTTTTAGCAAACAATTCGGCTTTGTCTTTAGGTGAGGTGACAAAGTCTGAGCCATGCAAGAGAGGTGGAATTAAAGATTTGCCCTTATTATTGATATTATTAAGGATTCTCCAGAAGTCATGAGAGCCTAATTTTTGAGATGAGATACGAGATTTCATGACCTGAGAATAGCGGGTTTTGGCGTTAGAGAAAACCATTTTACAGTTATTTCTAGCAGTAATAAACAGACGTCTGTTTTCTGGAGAATTATTATGCTGATAAATATGGAAGTAACGGTTTCGATTGGCAATCGCAGCTGCACAGTGTGAGGAAAACCATGGAGGAGAGTGGGGCTTGACCTGAAATCGTCGAGAGAGAATAAAAGATTCCATGCCAGCCTGAATCCACGAAGTTATGTAAGAAGAACATTTGTCGACAGGAAGTTGAACGATTTCTACCCAAGGGCCATCACAAAGAAAGTCACGGAAAGAATCCCAGTCAGCTTTACTGTAGTTTTAAGAGGTTCGATAATAGGGGGATTCAGGTGATGAAGAAGAATGAGATATTAGTTTTGGAGAGATCAAACTGTGATCAGAAGAACCTAAGGGTGAATGCGGAGAAACTGAGCACTGACTAGGATCAGAAACAAGACATAAGTCGAGTAGAGAAGGTAAATGATTCGGGTTGTCAGGAAAGCGAGTTGGAATGTTGACTATTTGAGTTAGGGATTGAGAAAGGCAAAAGTTGTGGGCTTTAATGCCTGCAGAGTCACTGACACTAGAGCCAAGCCATTCAGAGTGGTGAGCATTAAAGTCACCGACAACAACTATATTAGCTGATGGATAAAGAGAGAGGGCTTGGTCAATATGATCAGAAATAATGTTAAAAAGAGTGCAGTCTTGAGATGAAGGAGAGCAATATAGAGCAAAGAGAAAGGCAATAGAGTGAAGTGGTGCTAAACGAAAGCACATTAAAGAATAGTCTGTGGATTCAAACCTAGTTTCATGACAAACAGGTGAATTCTTACGAATGTAAATGCCCAGGCCAAGCATGTGACTATTGGAGTCTTTACGAATCAGAGGAAGATAACCATCAACATTAAGATCACAAGATGAGACAGCCGAACTCAAATTAGTCTCACAAAGAGCAAGTAGGTCTGGTGAACTTTGCAAGAGATAAGACTCAACAGAAGAAAAGTTACTTCGAAGACCACGAATATTAGTGAATGATAAGTTTAGAGAACTTGGTGATGATGATGATGGTTTTATGTGTTTTATAGTTTTTGGTACTTTATTCGTTTTAAATTAGATTGAAGAACTTGACTCAAAACATAGATAGTACTCAGAACACCGTTTAATAGCCCAAGCAATTGCCTCATAACTACTAATAAACCCTAAGCCGTAACAAAGGGCTCCAAATGTGGCCTCCGCAATGCACACCAAAAGTACAAACAGGGACACCGTCCATGCGCAACATGGCACTGTTAATACTTTGATATTTTTCAGCTGTTGATGGAATCAGCCTCTCTGAGAGCTACCACAGAGTTCGTGAAACCTGACTACCAGCCGGCCTCAGAACCATAAAACTGAGTTTTAGAGCTGTACCCTCATTAGGAATGAGTTGCCTAGTCATAAAAACAGTGACACAAGCAAACCCATGCATTGAGTCAAGAAGATCCAGCATTCAACATCCTAAACTGGAAACAATGTATTAAAAATACATCTGCACCAGCCTAATAGATGAAGAAGGGGTGCGAGGCTGGTCAACAGATAGAATCTGTTTACCCCTTAAGTCTTTGCCTAGGAGGCCTTCTACAAGACAGTAGCCAGGTGCATTTAACATCTGCCCAAGATGAGTATTTTTATTGAGACACCATCTCTAGCCTTTACTCATCCAAGAGCCCCAAGGCAGGGGGTGTTTTAAATCGGAGTTGGCATCTCCTAGCCTTTGCCTAAAAAGGCGTATCCTACAAGGCAGCAGGACATGAAGCAGATTGTACTGGGTTACATGTTACCAGTAGCAGGATAACCTGATCTGACCATAAATATATATATATATATATATATACATATATATATATATATATATATATATATATATATATATATATTTATATATACATACATACATATATACTTATATATATACATATATACATATATATATATATATACATACATACATATATATACATATACATATACATATATATATATATATATATACACACACATACATATATATATATATATATTTATATATATATGTATGTATATATATATATATATATACACATATATATATATGTATGTATATATATATATATATACATATATATATATATATATATATATATATATATATATATATATATATATATATACATACATACATATATATATATATATATATATATATATATATATATATATATATATATATATATATATATATATATATATATATATATATATATATATATATATATATATATATATATATATATATATATATATATATATATATAGTTTGTTGTCTTTGGGAAGAGCGGAAGGAAAAAAGTGATTCTTAGGCCAACACATACGTCACTTTTAATTACTTTTGACTTTCGTCCAACTTTTGCGTGTTGGACGAAAGTAAAAACCATTAATTTAATTACAAATAAATCGTTTTTAAAAAAAACCACAAAAACGCAAATTTAATTGACCAGAACGTTTTAAAAACATTCTGAATGTTTTTAACAATGTAAACAATGTTTTTATTATTATTTTTTTTAATAAAATGTTTTTATTTTTAATTTTTTTAATAAAACGTTTTTATTTTTATTTATTTTTACTGTATATCATGCGCGGAGTGTTGCTACATTGACTATCTTATAGCCTGACTCGCAAGGGAGTGCTGCTACATCGACTGACAAATAGCCTGACCCGCAAGGGAGTGCTGCTACATCTACTATCTTTTAGCCTGACCCGCAAGGGAGTGTTGCTACATCGACTGAGGGTTTGGTTGGGGCAGGCAGTCTATCAATTAATAAAAAAAAATAATTCCGGTCTTGCATTTTAATTTTTACTTTTTGTCAACAAAATATGGAAAAAACTTTCGGACAACATCTACGGGTTGTATATATATATATATATATATATAAATATATATATATTTATGTCTGGGTTAGGGTTAGGGTTAGGGTTAGGGTAAGAACAAAAACAAACATTCCCGCCTGCCATTACTTGGAGTTTGCATATAAAAAGTATTCAAAATAAAATATCAAAAAATTTGGCAAAGATATATAGGACTAAACCATTTTTAAACAGTAGTTCTTTAAAAAGTTTATATTTCTCATTTATTCATTGTTATTTAATTTATTGCAATATTGCATGGGCAAGTACAAACCATACAATATTCAAAAACTTTTACTGTAAACAAAAATATGCGTGCAGAATACTTTTTGGAGCTGATAGAACTGTACCTTGTGAGTCTCTTCTGCGTATACTTGGAGCATTAAATATATATAAAAATAACTTACACCAACTTTTAATGTTAATGTAAAAAACAAATATAGGATTATCTCTTAAAACATTTCAATCCTATTTTGACAAAATAGTTCATAAATATTGAACAAAACGTTCAAATAACAACTTTGTTGTTCCAAAACATAAATCAAAACTAACTTCATATTTATTTCTTTATCGTAGACCTTACATTTAGGAAAATGTTTCCTAAAATTGTAAATACACATAAAACTAGTATAGAGCAGTTTAAAAATGAATCAAAATAGACATTCTTACTTATAGATTTTAATATATCCAATTTTAAACGTTTATTTAAATTAAAACTCAAATACAAAAATAATTAATACAAACATTATGTCATTAAGTGTTTCAACAATTTTTTTTATTTCCTTAATTATGGTATTACCTCTATGGCTTTTGCTTATTTATTTACGTTATTCTATAGAGTATACTAATATATTTATGTTATTTCTATGGTATATATTAGTTTATATAGTTTTTGTTTTTAAATCTTAGTTTAAACTTTTAAATTTAAAGCAAATAAAAATATCTTATTTATTTTTTCTTATTCACTCGATCTTACTCTTTCCTTAAATTTTGGTTCTTTAAATTTTTCTTTAAAAGACAACAAATTGTTATCTATTTTACTTTCATATTTTGTTAATAAATAGTTTGTTAACTATAGATATTTTAATATTACCGTTTTTGTAAATACGTTAGAATGGGGCTCGGTAATAAGGGTAAATAAGTCTTCTTCTTGCCCCGCCATTATTTTTTTTTTTATATGCTTTGATACTGTATATATTATTAAATGGAAAAAAAAATTAATATACATATATTAGGGTGTCCCAAAAAACAACATTTTTGAAAAATATATGCAGAGACCCCCTTAATGTGTTCTATCTAATACAAAAACACTAGATTTAAAATTTTTTTGAATAAAATATATTTTAAGGGGTCCCTCAAAACCCTTGAACATTTAATGGGTCCCTAATATTTTCAAAAAAAAAATTTTTTTTAATTATGTCACCTTGGTACTCAAATGAAGCAAAATTATATAAAAATTTCAAAAATAATATTTAATTTGGAAAAATTTTAACTTATTTATAAAAATTGTCATAAAAATATATAAAAAATGCATTTTTTTGTTTTTTGTTAAAAAACGTAATTGTTTATGTATAAAACCAAAAATAACAAATTTATATTTGAAATCTATATCATTTTTGAAAATTTTATATAATTTCGCTTCATTTGAGTACCAGGTTGAAAGATTTTTGTAAAATTTTTTTTTTTAAAATATTAGGGACCCATTTAATATTTGAGTGTCTTGAGGGACCCCATAAAATATTTTTTTTCAAAAACATTTTAAATCTAGAGTTTTTGTATTAGATAGAACACATTAAGGGGGTCTCTGCATATATTTTTCAAAAAGGTAGGTTTTTGGGACACCCTAACATATATGTATATATATATAGATATATATATAGATATATATATATAGTATATATATATATATATATACATATATATATATATATATATATATATAGTATATATATATATATATACATATATATATATATATATATAAATATATATATATATATACATATATATATATAAATATGTATACATAAATAAATATATATATACATATATATTATAAATATATATACATAAATATATATATAAACATATATATGTATATATATATATATACATATATATACACACATATATATATATATATATATTATATATATATATATTTGTATATATATATATATATATATATATATATATATATATATATACATTATATATATATATATATATATATATATATATATATATATATATATATATATATATATAAACTTTGAATTTTGAAAAGTGAAAAGTGCTTGCAAGGATAGCCCATCTATTAATGACTTTGGCTTCAATAATAACAAAATAAAAAAACTAAAAAATTTTTTTACTAGCTGGGAATGTAATGTTTTTAGCTACATGGGTAATGTTAAAATGTTTGTCTAATAATTTTTCTAAAATTAATAGACAAACATTTTCCTCCCTCTAATAAATTACATAAGATTTTTAACAGAAATACCATTAAAGTAAGTTATAGTTGAACACAAAATTTAGAAAGAATTATGAAAGGCCACAACTACGTGTTAATTAATAAAAATGAACATATAAAAGAAAAAAACTTTATCATTTTTATCATTTTCATTAGGTGTTTACTTAATATTAGTAATATTACTATTTGTAAATAACTTTAAAATGTAACCCCCAACTATTTCAGAAATATATTGATTGATTATATATTAGGAGTGCATCAATTACTACTTTTAACAGATTTTGATTGGTAAAGCTCGATGCATATGCATCAGCCCTAAACTTAAAGTTTTTCTATTATCTTTTTTTATAAATAGGTAATGTATATATATATATAGGTGTCAGATCAGGTTATCCTGCTACTGGTAACATGTAACCCAGTACAATCTGCTTCATGTCCTGCTGCCTTGTAGGATAGGCCTTTTTAGACAAAGGCTAGGAGATGTTAACTCTGATTTAAAACACCCCCTGCCTTGGGGCTCTTGGTTGAGTAAAGGCTAGAGATGGTGTCTCGATAAAAATACTCATCTTGGACAGATGTTAAATGCAACCGGCTATTGTCTTGTAGAAGGCCTCCTAGGCAAAGACTTAAGGGGTAAACAGATTCTATCTGTTGACCAGCCTTGCACCCCTTCTTCATCTATTAGGCTGGCTCAGAGGTATTTTTAATACATTCTTTCCAGTTTAGGATGTTAAATGCTGGATCTTCTTGACTCAATGCATGGGTTTTGCCTGTGTCTCTGTTTTTATGACAAGGCAATTCATTCCATTATCTCCTAACGAGGGTACAGCTCTGAAACTCAGTTTTATGGTTCTGAGGCCAGCTGGTAGTCAGGTTTCCCGAACTCTATGGTAGCTCTCAGAGAGGCTGATTCCATCAACAGCTGAAAAATATCAAAGTATTAACAGTGCCATGTTGCACATGGATGGTGTCCCTGTTTGTACTTTTGGTGTGCATTGCGGAGGCCACATTTGGAGCCCTTTGTTACGGCTTAGGGTTTATTAGTAGTAATGAGGCAATTGCTTGGGCTATTAAGCAGTGTTCTGAGTACTATCTATGCTTTGAGTCAAGTTCTTCAATCTAATTTAAAACGAATAAAGTACCAAAAACTATAAAACACATAAAACCATCATCATCATCACCAAGTTCTCTAAACTTATCATTCACTAATATTCGTGGTCTTCGAAGTAACTTTTCTTCTGTTGAGTCTTATCTCTTGCAAAGTTCACCAGACCTACTTGCTCTTTGTGAGACTAATTTGAGTTCGGCTGTCTCATCTTGTGATCTTAGTGTTGATGGTTATCTTCCTCTGATTCGTAAAGACTCCAATGGTCACATGCTTGGCCTGGGCATTTACATTCATAAGAATTTACCTGTTTGTCATGAAACTAGGTTTGAATCCACAGACTATTCTTTAATGTGCTTTTGTTTAGCACCACTTCACTCTATTGCCTTTCTCTTTGCTCTATATTGCTCTCCTTCATCTCAAGACTGCACTCTTTTTGACATTATTTCTGATCATATTGACCAAGCCCTCTCTCTTCATCCATCAGCTAATATAGTTGTTGTCGGTGACTTTAATGCTCACCACTCTGAATGGCTTGGCTCTAGTGTCAGTAACTCTGCAGGCATTAAAGCCCACAACTTTTGCCTTTCTCAATCCCTAACTCAAATAGTCAACATTCCAACTCGCTTTCCTGACAACCCGAATCATTTACCTTCTCTACTCGACTTATGTCTTGTTTCTGATCCTAGTCAGTGCTCAGTTTCTCCACGTTCACCCTTAGGTTCTTTTGATCACAGTTTAATCTCTCTAAAACTAATATCTCATTCTTCTTCATCACCTGAATCCCCCTATTATCGAACCCCTTACAACTACAGTAAAGCTGACTGGGATTCTTTCCGTGATTTTCTTTGTGATGGTCCTTGGGTAGATATCTTTCGTCTTCCTGTCGACAAATGTGCTTCTTACGTAACTTCGTGGATTCAGGCTGGCATGAAATCTTTTATTCCCTCTCAACGATTCCAGGTCAAGCCTCACTCTCCTCCATAGTTTTTATCTCACTGTGCAGCTGCGATTGCCAATCGAAACCGTTACTTCCATATTTATCAGCAAAACAATTCTCCAGAAAACAGACATTTGTATATTACTGCTAGAACCATTATAAAAAGGTTTTGTCTAATGCCAAAGCCCCCTAATCTCAGGACATGAAATCTCCTATCTTATCTCAAAAATTAGGCTCTCGTGACTTCTGCAGAAACTTTAATAGTATTAATATTAAGGGCAAATCTTTAATTCCAACTCTCTTGTATGGTTCAGACTTTGTCACCTCACCTAAATAAAAAGCTGAATTGCTTGCTAAAAACTTATCATCAATATCATCTCTTGATTTCACTAGTTGCGTTCTAACTGATATTGCCAACAAACAGGTTGATCTATTGCTTGACATTCGTATCACTCCAGCCTCTGTATCTAAAGTGATTTCCAGCCTAAACTTGTTTACAGCTTGTGGCCCGAACAACATACCTGTTATTGTCTTGCAGAAGTGTTCTCCGGAGCTGTCGTCTATACTCTCAAAACTATTAAACAAGTGCTTATCAGAGTCTTGTTTCCTAGCCTGCTGGAAAGCGTCATCTGTTATCCCTATTTTAAAAATTTCTGGAGAGCGATCTGAGTCGTCTAACTACCGTCTCATTAAGTCTTCTTCCTACCATAAGGAAGGTTTTTGAATCTTTAATTAATAAACACTTAATTTCTAATTTTGAATATAAAAACTTACTTTCTGACCATCAATATAGATTTCGATCTTCTCGTTTTACAGCTGATTTGCTAACAGTAATAACAGATAGGTTTAATCGTGCATTAGATAAAGGTGGACAAGTTAAGGCCATGGCTCTTGACATTTCAAAAGCTTTTGATAAAGTTTAGCTTACTGGTGTTCTCCATAAGCTTTCTTCTTATGGTGTATCTGGCAACATCTTTAAGATTATTGAATCTTTTTTTTCCAATCGTAGTATAAACGTTGTCTTTGATGGACAGCACTCTTCTTCTTTTTCTGTAACTTCAGGGGTTCCTTAAGGTACTATCCGTGGCCCTATAATCTTTTTAATTTACATTAAGGATCTTCCAGATAATCTCACATCTAAGATGGCATTGTTTGCTGATGATACTACCATTTATTTTTGTTGTGATAAGAAACCAACACTCTCTGATTGCTTAAAGGTGGCATTTGTGCTCGAAAAAGATCTCACTTCTGCTACAGCTTGGGGCTCACAGTGATTGGTGAACTTCAATTCAGATAAAACTCAATTTCTTTTTCGTCTAATCATTATCGCAATGAATTAGATCTTCCTATATTTATAAACAATAATGTACTCGATGAATCATTTACCCTTCATCTTCTAGGATTAATTCTTACTTCCAGCCTTTCCTGGAACCATATATCAAATTAGTTGCAAAATTAGCATCTGTTAAGGTTGTATCTCTTTATCAAGCTCGGTCACTTTTTTACTTTGTATTCTATTCTCTGTCTCTATAAATTTCAAATCTGGCCTTGTATGGAATACTGTTGCTATATCTGGGGCGGATCTTCTAATGATTCCCCCTTCTCTTTTAGACGAGGTGCAAAAATACATTGTGAACATAGTTGCACCTACTCTTGCAGCCAAACTCCAACTATTATCACATCGTCTTAATGTTGCTTCTCTTTCTTTTTTCTACAAATGCTATAATTGGCACTGCTCTAAAGAGCTAGCGCCTCTTGTGCCAACTTAATTGAATGACGAGTAACTCTGTTACTCGTCATTCAATTAAGTCTCATCCTTTTTCTGTGACTGTTCCTAAGTGCTTTAAAAACTCATATTTGTCTAGTTTTTTTCCTCGAACATCAGCTCTTGGGAATTCTCTACCTTCATCATGCTTTCCTGATTCATATAATTTGCAATCTTTTAAGTTGTCTGTTAATCAATATCTTGCTCTAAAATCTTCATCTTTTCTCTTTCAGTAACTTCCAACTTTAAATAGTGGCTGGTTGCAGCCTTGTTGGAAGCGAAGATGTTTAAAAAAAAAAAAACTTAGTTTTATATACAAATATTATGAGGTATTACAATTTTTTTTATTATTATTATTAATTGCAACAAATAGGCATAGCAAAAAATGATACAATAAAAAAATTATGAAGTTGTTTAACAAAAGGTTAACAACTAATAAAATGTTAACTTCTATGTAAAAGGCGACACTTAGAATGGTTTAACTGTTTGTTTTTGTTAAAAGCAATTGAATGTCAGGGTTTTTATAAATTTACAAATTCTGGCTTTGTAAATTTGATTTTGTTTTTAATTTTGATTAAACAAATTAAAATAAAATAAACAACCAAAGTTATTTATTTAAAAGTTATTCAAAAACAACAATAAAATACTTTGCAACCACACAACTAGGTCAAACTTTTATTATTCAACTTTAAATATACTATAAATAAGCATTAACATACCTTCTAAACCTCCAATATTATCAGCATTTTGGTTTTCATTCTTCACTTCTGATTTTAAAAAAGAAACAATTGAAAATGCCAACTCCTTTTTAGACATAATGAAATATGAACCTACAAATATGCATTAAACCAAATAACATTTTATGATAATTTGTATTAGGGAAACATGGATCTATACATTTTTGTGAATCTATGTTGTTAATGTGTTAATTTTTCTAATCAAATGTCAATTAACTTAATCTGACAGCCTAATAAGAGAATTAAATAAAAAATATTAAACCATAATGCTCAGTCAATAAAACATTAAAACATATTAGACTAAATATAAGTAGACTTTAAAAAAAATTTTTTAAGTTTATATTTCGTTACTTCCTTTCCCTACCTAGCAGTAAAGTATCTAATAAACTTTTAAATACAGTTTTTGATTTAAAAAAAGGTTTTGAATCTTTCTGTGCTTTAATATAGTGTTTGGAAACTTCATAAATTATATAAATGAAAAACAAACAAAGATACAAATATTTATATACATATATAAATATATATATATATATATATATATATATATATATATATATATATATATATATATATATATATATATATATATATATACATATATTTATATATATATATATATATATATATATATATATATATATATACATATATTTATATATATATATATATATATATATATATATATATATATATATATATATATATATATATATATATATTTATATACATAAACATATCTATATATATATATATATATATATATATATATATATATATATATATATATATATATATATATATATATATATATATATATATATATATATATATATATATATATATATATATATATATATATATATATATATATATATATATACATATATATATATATATATGTAAACTATGTTAGCGTATTTTACAAATAGAGTGCTCAATGTCTAAAAATCAGAGCAATAATAAATTTTTTAAAGACTTAATAACTTTTACTGATGATCCAGCAGTGGTGAAACTTAAAGTAGAAATATATATATATATATATATATATATATATATATATATATATATATATATATATATATATATATATGTATACATGTATGTATGAACGTATGTAGGTATGCACGTATGTATGTATGTATGTATGTAAATATATATATATATATATATATATAAGTATGTATGAATGAATATAAATACAAATTTATATATATATATATATATATATATATATATATATATATATATATATATATATATATATATATATATATATATATATATATATATATATATATATATATATATATATATATATATATATATATATATATATATATATATATATATATATATATATATATATATATATATATATATATATATATATATATGTAAATATATATACATATATAAAAATATATATATAAACACACATACATAAATATATATATATATATATATATATATATATATATATATATATATATATCAATATATATATATAAAGATATATATATATATATATATAATATAGTATATATATATATATATATATATATATATATATATGTATAATATATATATATATATATATATATATATATATATATATATATATATATATACATATATATATATTTATGTATGTATATAAATATATTTAAATATGTACATATATACATATATATATATATATATATATATATATATATATATATATAAATATATATATATATATAAATAAATATATATTTATATAGATTCACACACACACACATATATATATATATATATATATATATATATATAAATAAATATATATGTATATATATACATATATATATGTATATGGATATATATTTATATATATATATATATATATATATATATTTATATATATATATATATATATATATTATTATTATTATTATTATTATAGTAAAATTCTACAATAGAAGTTAGACTTCTATGAGTCGAGTAACTAACGTGACCCGACTATAGTAGACCGACGTGAGAGAGAACGGTTCCATTTGTCGTAATTGTTTTTGAACTCGTTAACTGAATTTGAAGCAACTACCGAAGCAGGCAAAGTGTTCTATGATGACACCACTCGGTTTATAAAGAAATTATGTCTTTGAGTGTTTTTCGTTAATTCTCGTTCAATTTTATGCTTGGCACCACGAAGATGACCTGCAGGTCCATCACATAATAGAGCACTTGCTTGGTTTGTCTTCTGTTGCCAGTTAACAACATTTAGTTTTTTATAAATTTTAAAAAATTGGATTACATCTCCTCTTGTTCTACGTTCAGCTAATGTGCTGAGACCCAGATTTGCTAATCGTTTCTCGTATTTCAAGTTGCACAATTGTGGAACAAGTTTAGTAGCTCTACGTTGGACTAATTCTAATTTTTTAATGTCTTTTAGAAGAAAAGGGCACCAAATTGGTGCACAGTATTCCAATATCGGTCTTACATATGCTGTATAGAGCTTCACAAACATACTAGGATTCCATTTTTTAAAAGTTCTTCTGAGTAGGCCAAGTACAGAGTTAGCTTTAAGAATGGCATGACTAATTTGTTCTGACCATTTGAGTTTATTGTTTATTAAAACGCCCAATGTTCTCTCAACGGATACATCTTCAAGAGGAATGTGACTGCCATTATTATTCACCATTGTAAAGGGGATATCAATGTCTGTGGAACCACCATGAAACTTTAGAACCTTGCATTTATTTATGCTAAATTCCATGCACCAAAGTCTTGACCAATCACATAAAATATCAATGTCTTTTTGAACAAACCCCAAGTCTGTAACTGTTTTTATTTTGACAACCAACTGGCTATTATCAGCAAATAGTTTGCAACTGTTTTTGACTAATTCTGGCATGTCATTAATAAAAAGCAAAAATAGAAGAGGTCCTATGACCGATCCTTGAGGAACACCACTCTGGACATCCATCCATTCAGATGCGAAATTTCCCAGAACGACACGCTGCTTCCTATTTTCAAGAAAGTCCTTGAGCCAGGCAAGAATATTTTTGCCAAAACCATAGCCAGCCAGTTTGTGATTAAGCAGAGAATGTGACACACGATCGAAAGCTTTGGTAAAATCTAACAAGATGAGCAATGCAGCACAGTTGTCACTTAAGGCTTCGGTAATGATATCCAGTACTTCAAGAAGATTGGTGATGCACGATTTAGATTTGACAAAACCGTGTTGATGCCGAGATAACAGGTTATGCTTAACTAGGTGTTCAGTCATGACATCACGCATTATTTTCTCCATTAATTTTCCAACTGCAGAGGTGAGGGAAATAGGCCTGTAATTTCCAGGATCAGTACGCTGACCCTTTTTGAATATTGGCGTTATATTAGCAAGTTTCCACCCAGACGGTACTTGTCCAGAATCAAACGACTTGATAAATAAGAGAGAGAGGCACACTGATTTCTTTGGAGCAACTTTTTAGCACTCTAGGATGGATTCCATCGTTGCCAGTGCCTTTCGAAGAGTCAAGCGCGAATAAAAGTTTTTCAATATTGCAACAACTGAATATGGAGCTTGAAACTGGAGAACAAACAATTTCAGAGTTGTCCTGTCTCGAAGATACACAGTGTAATTTTCTAGATTTGTTAAAGATGTCGCGGTGAACCATGTTTCTGTAACTGCAATGATGTGCGGGTAATCTAGTGATGCAATTCTAGCTTGGAATTCATCCCATTTATTATCCAAAGATGTTGGATTAAAATAAAGACATTTAAGTTCAAATAAAGAGTAACTAGATGAAAAAGGTGGAGGACTATAAATGTTAGGGTTAGATGTTCTATTCTTTGTGTTCGATCGATCGAATTGAACCAGATCGCACAGACCAAAATCCTTTTTTTCCATCTCTTGTACCCCAATTGAGTCGCCTCCCTTGCGGATCATCAAAAGAATTTGGAAGAGCATTGTTTCTAATTTTACATTCAGCATGAAGTTTAGAGAGAGCTATTCTTTCATTTTCAGTTTGATCTGGTCGAACGTAAACTTTTGTAAAACCATGAATATGTTTAAGTTCTCTTGCATTAGCCGATTGACGTTTTTCATAATTCTTAAATTCAATTAAAACCAAAGGAGGACGTGGGGGCACATAAATAAATTTGTTGTCCATGTCACTAGAGATAGAAGAAGCAGGAGGAGAGGCATTTTTCTTTTTAAGTCTTTTTTTAACTTTTACATTGTCACAAGACACTTTTAAGATAGTAAGAATTTCATCAATTGCTTTATTATCATCATCCAAATTTACTGACTCAGTAAGACCACTTATAATAATATTATTTAAAATTCTATTTTTTTCGTTGTTTTCTTTTGAAATTTTAGCAAACAAAGCAGCATTCTTCCTCTGGAGCAATGTCCTTTTCTTTACTAATGAAACCTGCCCAGACGTCAGCACTGTGAATATTATTTTGATAAGTGATGTTTGCTTTGTTATTATTTTTAAGTAAATCAATTTCTTTTTGTTGCATTTTGTTTTGTGTATATATATATATATATATATATATATATATATATATATATATATATATATATATATATATATATATATATTTTAAACAATATAAAAAATTATGTAGTTCAAAAAACATATATATTTATATATATATATATATATATATATATATATATATATATATATATATATATATATATATATCAAGCACTGTCAACTCTTCTATTCTTACATAGTTTAAAGTATAATCGTATGCCCAAGGCATTATGGGATGTGTAGGTAGTATAAAAATTAACTTTCATAACAAATTTGGATGAAACTGTAAATTGTTTCTGTATATTATATTGCGTTTTTTCTTCAATAAGTTATAGTTTTTAGTATAAAGAAATGCCTTTATATTGTGCAGCAGTTAACTGCACAAATACCAGTGGAGTAGCCGATAAAAATGTGTCCTTTTTTCGAGATAAAGAGACAAAGAAAGGTAAATACTTAACTTTACTAAGCATTATGATTTAAGTACTTAATTTATTTAATTTAGTACTTAATATATATATATATATTTTTTTTAATTTAACACATTATTTTTGTAACACAAAATTAAAGTAGGCTATTGTGCAACTTTTCAAACTTATGACATAAGTTTGAACAAATACACATAAGTTATGTGTATTTGTTTTCTTTTAGAATAAGTTTTTCTTTTCATTTTATCGAGTTATTTTACTGATTAATTTATGTAATGTAATTGTAATTCAATTAGTATGCAACGAAAAGTATATGTTATTCTTATTTTTAAAGGTGCAAGAAATGGGTTATAAATTGAAGAAGAGGAGTCTAGATAGAAAGTCTGTTGATGTTTTGAACAAAGAATATCGTTTTTGTAGTAACCATTCTGAAAGTTCAATGTACTATTTTACAAACAATGGAGGAAAACGTCTGCTTTATAATGCAATCCCTACATTTTTTAATGTTCCTAATCCACCACCATCTGTAGGAGAAAAAAGAAAACCACCTCCCAAAAGAAATCATTTACCTTTAAAAGTTAAAAAAATACAAAATGAAAATAATGATAGTAAAGTTGAAAACACTCAAGCCAATATAGAAACTGTAAATATAAAAAAGTACAGAGCTCTAAATTCATTGCGTACATCTCGTGTTACAATATGCAGGCTACGAAAAAAAATAAAACTATTAGAGAAAAAAAAGCATAAAAGTTGCAATAACTCAATTAATCATATTTTAG
Organism: Hydra vulgaris; assembly: GCF_038396675.1. Lineage (NCBI taxonomy): Eukaryota > Metazoa > Cnidaria > Hydrozoa > Anthoathecata > Hydridae > Hydra > Hydra vulgaris. The sequence goes on from NC_088930.1 coordinate 55,961,140, forward strand.
ATTAATCTAAAAACATTCTTTCAGATGATCAACAAAAATTTTTTACAAGTCAAATAAAAATGAGTTACCGCCATAAAAAAGGAAATCGTTGGACAATATCGGATAAATTACTTGGACTACGAGTTATTTTTCATAGTCCACAAACTTATAAAATGTTAAGTAATATATTTTCTTTACCAAGTCGCAACACATTGAAATTGTTTCTAACAAGAGTTTATGGCGATATGCCAACTGGATTCTCACAAAAGTTGTTTACTTTACTAAAACTTCGTGTTAATAACATGAATCAACAAGATCGTAATTGCAGTTTAGTATTGGATGAGATGGCACTTAAACAACACTTAGATTATGATAAAAGTGTAGATGTTGTTTTTGGAATAAAGAACAAGAAACCACTGAATCAAGCTCTAGTTTTTATTATCAGAGGTATTGCCACTAAATGGAAACAACCAATTGCATATTTTTTCCGTAACTCAACTGTTTCAACAGTTAATCTTATTAAGTTTATTTAAGAAGCTATATCAAAAAAGTTCAGGACTGTGGATTGTTAGTTCGGTGTATTGTGTGTGATCAAGGATCAACTAATATTGCAGCACTTAAAATTCTTGGTTTTTCAAAAATAAAATCTTATATTCAACACTTGTCTTTAAAAAATAGAATTCATATTATCTTTGATCCCCCTCATCTAATTAAAAGTGTTCGCAATAATCTTATGCGACATAACATTAATATTGATGGTAATATAGTTTCATGGAATCACTTTAGAATGTTGTATGAGCTAGACAAATGCAATCCTATCCGTCTTGCACCAAAATTGACTGACAAACATCTCGATCCTGGAGCATTTCTAAAAATGAGAGTTAATCTAGCAACACAAGTATTAGGTCATCAGGTTGCCACCGCATTGTCATTGTGTGTCACTGCAAATATATTACCGTCAACTGTAAGAGTGACTGCCCAATTTGTTGAAAAAATGGATATTCTTTTTGATCTGTTAAATTCAAGAAAGCTTCAGGGTGATAAACCTGCTCGTTGTGCTATAACAACTAATGGAAATAACATTACATTGTTAAAAGAATTCCAAACTTGGATTAAGAAATGGAAGCTTTGTGATGTACAATCCCAATCCAAGATAGCTAGTCATTGGGGGTTAAATGTTACAATTAACAGTATACTAGAATTGTGCCAGGAGCTTCTCTTTGAAGGATTTCCTTTTGTTTGCACATCTCGCTTCAACCAAGATTGCTTAGAAAGTTTTTTTGGAACTATACGGAGTAAAGGAGGGTGGAATGACAGACCGACTGTAAGACAATTTCGAGCAGCTTATCAGAATGCCCTTTTGCTGTTGTCAGTAGAAACTAGTAAGTCTAATAGCAACTGTCTGGCAGAAACAGATTTTAGTGTGGCATTGGATCTAAATTCCTTATTTGAAAATTCACAAAAAATACTAACTAAAAAAGATTGTCTATTTTTTGATAATAATACAAAAAATAATGTTCTTTTAAACAGATTTCCTGTTGCTATCCTTATAAAACAATCTATTGAACAATCACATACATATTTCTCTAACTTGTTAATAAAAAGAATCTCTCTGTGTCAACATTGTAAGGTAGTACTTTGCAGTGAATCGATTGATTTTACAATAGCTAGTAAGAATGGTATGGAGACCAATAAACAAACAAACATCCGAAATTGTTATCCAAATTCATCGTTAGTTTCTTTGATTTCTAATATGGAAGTAGTTTTCATAGAATATATTGAAAAGTGGCTTGATATGGAAAATCTGGCTTTTAGATTATCTTCCAAAATAATGGAAATATGTTCTTTTCAGTTTTTATTCAAATATCACTTCGAACATGCTTTTTACCTGCAAAAAAAAATAGTCCATATATTCGTCATATCACGAATATTTTATTTTATTAAACTGTATAACCGAGAACTTTCTCCACGCAATAAAAAAAACTATAAAAAGATGGAACGTTTGTTATACAAATAAATTCAATTGTATAATAACAACAATTATATATATATATATATATATATATATATATATATATATATATATATATTTATTTATTTATTTATATATATATATATATATATATATATATATATATTTCTGATTTTTCTAGTTTTCAGAGTTGTTTTATATTTCTTTATAGCAACTAGATTTAAGTGGGTTCATATTTTAAGTCAAAAATGTAATTTAACAAATCGAGTCCAAAATTTGATTAAAAAACCAATAAAGTATTTAGAAATATTTAATTACTAATAGCATTTGTTGCTTTATATAACTTTATATATATATATATATATATTCGTTTTTAATTTGTTTTTTAAATGTTATTCTACCCGGGCATCCCATAATCCTCTGCAAACAAATTAACATTTTTTTACGCAAGTCGACAGCCGTTGATATATATATCAATATATATATAAAGATATATATATATATATATATATATATATATATATATATATATATATATATATACATATATATATTTATGTATGTATATAAATATATTTAAATATGTACATATATACATATATGTATATATATATATATATATATATATATATATATATATATATATATATATATATATATACTTATATAGATTCAAACACATATATATACATGTATATATATATATATACATATAAATATATATATATAAATATATATATATACCTACATATATATATATATATATATATATATATATATATATATATACGTATATGTATATATATACACACATATATATATATATGAATGCATATATAAATATATATATATATATATATATATATATATATATATATATATATGAATGTAAGTATATAATTATTTTTTTTATATGTATGTATATATATATATATATATATATATATATATATATATATATATATATATATATATATAGACATATGTGTATAAGTATACACATATGTATATATATACAGTATTGGCCATTAATAACATTCCATCATGTTATTGTAGTATGGCTATAAGTTTGAAATTACATATTTTAAAAATTAAAAGAGATTTTTTCTTCAATTTTTTTATTTAAATAAATCAAATAGTTACTATATAAATTTATTATTAAGTAATAATAAATTAAAAAAATTAAAAACTGAAATATTGAAATGAAAACAAGTGTTCATATGTATCAAAAAAAAAATGTGGCCAAAATAAACAAACCACATTAACAAAATTAACTAACTATAAGTACAAAAAAAAATTATATAACACGAAAAATTAAAAATAAAATAAAAATTAATATTTTGTTGACAATCCCTTAGCTTTTAAGCATTCATTGATCCATTTCGGCATGGAATTCACTAAATTCTTAGTAATATCTTTTGGAACATTATTAGTAATTTTGTTACTTCTTCTTTCAGCCGGTCCAGATCTTTTATTTCAATTTTACCAAGATTGTGATCTAACCAAGACCACAAATTCTCTATGCAATTAAGATCTAAACTATTGGCAGGCCAAGACATGACTTTAATGTTGTTTTCTACAAACCATTGCTTGCAAATCTTAGAAGTATGACATGGAGCGTTATCTTGTTGGAAGATATTTCCTGTGTCTTTTCGGAAAATGTCAATAGAGGGCATCAAATAATTATCCAAATATGTCTAAATATCTTTGAGAATCAAGCCTGCCATCAAATAGTTTAAAGCAACCAACACCTTCATAGTTCATGCAGGCCCAGATGCCTATACTGCCAATACCTTGTTTTTTTCTATACATAGAACTATCTGGGCACATTCTTTCATGTGGGAATTTTCTCAGCATTACTCGGTTTTTCTTGAATCAACCTCAATGTTCATTTCATCGCTGAAAAGAAC